>NC_053022.1:84589575-84728883 GCF_003073215.2 Triticum urartu | reverse complement strand
CGCAATATTCAGATTGCATTATCATATTCTTGCTTGTTCTTCGATTGCATGAAGGAATAGACCCTTGTGGTCAGGCTGATCGTGCTTCCGGCATCGTCAGTAACCTCGGGAGATTGGTTTAGCGATTTCTAAGGCGCAACGTCGTGCTCATTTGTAGTCGGATCGTCAAAGTCGTCTCCACCAAATCGATAATTATCATCTCATCGAACGATTGGGACACCCTTGCCTCTATCAGATTTGCTTGATGGATTTGTGACATCCACCACCACCTCTTGTTAGTAGTCTGTAGGATCATATTCTTGTGTGTTTCTATTGCTACTAACGATGGCAGGATCACAAGCCGAAGAGACTAACTGGAAGAACCTGACGAATAAGGAGTTGCATGATAAATTTTAGCAAATGATGAGTGGACAGGTGTAAGATGTGCTAAACAGATTTGACGAGGCCATGGAGAAGATAGATGGCATGGAGAAGACATTCAAAACAAAGCTCGATAACAAGTTTAATGAATTGCTCGCGCGTCTTCCACCACCACCACCGGCTGCCCCTAACGCACCTCTCCAACAACAACAACAACGTCGCTTTCAAAATCAAGTGGGACGAGCACAACGCGTTCCCATTGACCCTGGGCAAACGTCTGGTGCCGCTGTTGATACTTCTGCCGCTCCTGCTGCTACTGCAGAGGTGGAGGACCATTACGAGGATGAGGTTGACCAAAATCAGAACTACGTGCCACCACCAGCACCACCACCACCAGGTCGTCCTCATGCATATCATCGCAATGGTAGGGCTGCACCACCACCTGAGGTACATGACCATCTTCCTAAACTAAAATTGAATATTCCACCATTTGAGGGTAGATATGTTCCTGATTTATATCTTACATGGGAGTTAGAAACTGAACAACGATTTACATGTTTACAATATCCCGAGGAGAGACGTGTTCCTGCTGCTGTTTGTACTTTCACTAGCTTTGCCTCTGTTTGGTGGTCTGAACATTGTAGATTATATCCTATTCCAGCTACTTGGGCTGCTATGAAAACTGCTATGCGTACTCGTTGGGTTCCACCATATTATCAACGTGAATTACTTCAAAAATTGCAGCGATTAAGACAAGGAAAAAATTCTGTAAAAGAATATTATCAGGAATTACAAACTGGCATGATTAGATGTGGTATTGTTGAGGAGAATGAAGCTATGCTTGCATGTTTTATGGGTGGATTAAATAGAGAAATTTAGACCATTCTAGAGTATAAGGAGTATACTAATATCACTCGTTTATTCCATCTTGCTTGTAAAGCTGAACGTGAAGTGCATGATCGACAGGCATTGGCGCAAACTAACTTTTCTGCAGGTCTATCTTCATCATGGACACCACGTGCATCCTCTACTTCCACTCCACCAGCACCTCCATCAGGTGCCACCTCCAGCCGTGATACAAGAAAGAAGGCACAACCACCACAATCTGCCAAGAGCACACATGCTGGACCTGCGCAGAGCTCTTCTTCTTCCATGGCATCAACAGGGAACACAAGTGATATTATTTGTCGTCGTTGTAAGGGAAGAGGACATTTTGCGAGAGAATGCCAATCTCAACGTGTGATGATTGCTACTGAGGATGGTGGGTATGAGTCCGCTAGTGACTATGATGAGGAGACTTTGGCTCTTATTACACGTGAAGAACACTGTGGAGAGGATTCTGATCATGAGACACAAGACATGACTGCTGAAGATGCTGACTGGTATGAATGTTTAGTTGCTGAACGTGTTTTGAGTGTGCAGGTCACACAAGATGAGCAAAATCAGAGGCATAATTTGTTCCATACAATGGGAGTTGTGAAGGAACGTTCTGTTCGCGTCATCATAGATGGAGGGAGCTGCAAAAACTTGGCTAGCATGGAGATGGTGGAGAAGCTATCTCTCACCACAAGACCACATCCACATCCTTACTACATCCAATGGTTCAACAACAGCGGCAAGGTTAAGGTAACACGTACTGTTCGTGTGCATTTTAGTATCGCTACATATGCTGATTATGTCGATTTTGATGTGGTACCCATGCAAGCATGTTCCTTATTACTTGGTAGACCATGGCAATTTCATAAAAATTCTGTACAGCATGGTAGAAACAATCAGTATACTCTTGTTCATAAGGGTAAAAATATTACTTTGCTTCCTATGACTCCTAAATCAATTTTGAAAGATGATATTAATAGAGCTAATAAAGCAAAACAGGAGAAAAATAAGAGTGAAAATCAGATTGTGGCAAAAGAATTTGAGAAACAAATGAAACCTAATAATAAACCATCTAGTGTTGCTTCTGAAATTAAATTGAAAAGTGCATGTTTACTTGCCACAAAATCTGATATTGATGATCTAGATTTCAGCAAATCTGTTTGCTATGCTTTTGTGTGCAAAGAGGCATTATTTTCATTCGAGGACATGCCTTCCTCTTTGCCTCCCGCTTTCACTAACATTTTGCAGGAGTTCGCTGATGTCTTTCCAGAAGACGTGCCACCGGGATTACCACCTATTCGAGGGATTCAGCATCAAATTGACTTAATTCCCAGTGCATCATTACCCAACCGTGCACCATACCGTACCAACCTAGAGGAGGCGAAGGAGATTATGCATCAAGTACAAGAACTGCTCGACAAAGGTTATATACGCGAATCCCTTAGTCCTTGTGCTATTCCTATCATTTTAGTGCCGAAAAAGGATGGTACGTCGTGTATATGCGTTGATTGTAGAGGCATTAATAATATTACTATTCGTTATCGTCATCCTATTCCTTGGCTAGACGACATGCTTGATGAATTGAGTGGCTCTACAATATTCTCCAAAGTTGATTTGCGTAGTGGATACCATCAAATTCGTATGAAATTGGGAGATGAATGGAAAACAACATTTAAAACTAAGTTTGGTTTATATGAGTGGTTAGTCATGCCTTTTGGGTTAAATAATGCACCTAGTACTTTCATGAGGTTAATGAATGAAGTTTTACGTGCTTTCATTGGACGATTTGTGGTAGTTTACTTTGATGACATATTGATTTATAGCAAATCTTTGGAGGAACATTTGGAACATTTACGTGATGTTCTTATTGCTCTACGTGATGCACGTTTGTTTGGTAACCTTGGAAAGTGCACCTTTTGCACCGACCGAGTATCTTTTCTTGGCTATGTTGTTACTCCACAGGGAATTGAAGTTGATAAAGCCAAGATTGAAGCTATTGAGAGTTGGCCGCAGCCCAAAACGGTCACACAAGTGAGGAGTTTCCTTGGCCTCGCTGGTTTCTATAGGCGTTTTGTGAGAGATTTCAGCACCATTGCTGCACCTCTCAACGATCTTACAAAGAAGGATGTGCCTTTTGTTTGGGTTACCACACAGGAAGAAGCCTTCACGGTATTGAAAGATAAGTTGACACATGCTCCTTTACTCCAACTTCCTAATTTCAATAAGACTTTTGAGCTTGAATGTGATGCTAGTGGAATTGGATTAGGAGGTGTCTTATTACAAGATGGCAAAGCTGTTGCATACTTTTCTGAAAAATTGAGTGAGCCTAGTCTGAACTATTCTACTTATGATAAAGAATTATATGCGCTTGTTCGGACCTTAGAAACATCGCAACATTATTTATGGCTCAGGAAGTTGTTATACATTCTGATCTTGAATCTTTGAAACACATTAAAAGTCAAGCAAAACTGAACCGTAGACATGCTAAATGGGTTGAATTCATTGAGACTTTCCCTTATGTCATTAAACACAAGAAGGGTAAAGAAAATGTTATTGCTGATGCATTGTCTCATCGTTATACTATGCTTTCACAACTTGACTTTAAAATATTTGGTTTGGAGAACAACAAAGATCAATATGTGCATGATGCTGAATTTAAAGATGTATTGCAGAATTGTAAGGAAGGGAGAACTTGGAACCAGTTCGTTCTTAACGATGGACTTTTATTTCATGCTAACAAGCTATGCATTCCACCTAGCTCCGTTCATCTTTTGTTGTTGTTGCAGGAGGCGCATGGAGGAGGATTAATGGGACACTTTGGCGTCAAGAAGACGGAGGATATACTTGCTACACATTTTTTTCAGCCAAAGATGAGACGGGATGTTGAGCGTTTTGTTGCTCGCTGCACTACATGTCAAAAAGCTAAGTCACGACTCAATCCTCATGGTTTATATATGCCTTTGCCTGTACCTAGTGTTCCTTGGGAAGATATATCTATGGACTTTGTTTTAGGTTTACCTCAAACAAAGAAGGGGAGGTATAGCATATTTGTTGTCGTGGATAGGTTCTCGAAAATGGCACACTTTATACCATGTCATAAAAGCGATGATGTTGTTAATGTTGCTGATTTGTTCTTTCGTGAAATTATTCGCTTGCATGGTGTGTGATGCGGAGCATCCTACGGACATCACCATGTCAAGAGTCTGTTTGGCAAGTGACACGTGCGACATCTACTTCACATCCATAACGGTGAATCATCTCCTTTACACATGCTCACTAGACCCCTTCGAGGATGGTATACTACTTGACACTTCTCCCGTGTGCATGCATAGGTATTGTCGGAGCTTCACGGATGTTGAGGAGGAGTGCAAGCGCCAAGGAACAACTACACCATCCACGAGGGAAGCATGGAAGCGACGATGGAAGAAGACGAAGAAAAGCTCCCAGGCCCCGGACATCCGGCCTCGCCAGCCCGGACATCCGGCCGTTCCCGAGCCCCCGGACATCCGGCCTCCATCCCGGAAATCCAGACCCCGCCATTCCAGAGAGCAACAAGGTTGGACCCTGCCAGCCCAGACATCCGGCCCCAGCGCCCGGACATCCGGCATCTCCGGAAGGCCCGGACATCTGGCCCGACGCCCGGACATCCGACCCCCCTGCCTGCGTGCAGTGCATCTGGGCCGTGGCCCATGTACCCCTGCACCCCTTAGACTATATATACTCCCCCTCCACCTACGTTTGAGGGTTAGCAAAGGATTAGCTCATATTTTGTGTGAGAGCTTTGCTCATCCACTTGGTTACCTTCTCCTTGGAGATTCGAGCCTCCACCGGAGAAGATCCCCCAAGCGGATTCAAGACCCCTCTTTAGGGAAAAACATCAAGACCTACTCACGGAGAAGAACCGGTTACCGTGTATCGTCCGTTGTTGACTTTGGATCATGTATCTCCCTTTGTGTTCTTGGATCTAGCGCATGTGCAATCGAATCTTGTTGGTTTGAGTGATTCTCTTGTGTTTCCCCTCGTTTTCTCTCCCGTGTTCTTCGTTTTCATCGTTGGGATCAGCTCGTTTCGTGAAAGATCGGCCATCTAGGGTTCCACCCTACATCATCTTGGTATCAGAGCAAGGTTGATCATGATTTCGGAGCCTCCCCGTTGTGTTTTCTAGCCTAATTTTGTTGTGTTCTTCACCAATTTCGAAAATCCCCACCAAAAATAGCCCCAAAATTTTTTGTGATTTGTTGGTGTGATGATGTTTTGTTGATTTTGATCCATGGATTCGTTGTGTCTTGAGTAGATCAAGTTTCTCCCCAAGTTTCCTCGCTTTCCATCCACGAAATCTCTCCAATTTTGACCTTGAAATCATCAATTTCCGCCCCCAAATCGAGTTCCTCGAGTTCATCCTCGGATTTGGAGCCCGGACATCCGGCCCGAGCCCCGGACATCCGGCCACCCTAGAAATCCGGCCATTAGCCCGGACATTCGGCTCCTGGAGCGCATTTCGCGCGCGGTTCTGGACATCAGGTCCCGGATATCCGGCCCGAGCCCCGGATGTCCGACCCCTGGGATTTCAGCTTTTCCCGTTTCACCGTTTTGTGCATAACTAATTCATCCGGAGTCCGTTTATGACGTTCTTTAGCTCGTTGAAAATCTCTTGACATCCCCCTTCCCACAAAAATACTACCATAACCATTTGACTCCATCAAATTTTTGGAACTTTGGCATCTTTGCCTAGGGCTTCCACCACAACCTCCGCATAACAACCACCGACTTCCGCAACCTAACCAATTTTGTTCCCCATTGCATTAGTGGTTGTTTGAGGAGTGATTTGAGTCTCCTAAGGTGTTTCGGCTACTTAGGGACGGTTGCTTCTTAATCAACCACCACCACCACCATAACTTCCGCATAGGCTTGCCCACCATACACCTCCGCCAACCCATATAACCCAATTTTGTTCTTGTTGTGAGTTGTGTCTCCTAAGGTGTTTCGGCTACTTAGGGACCGTGCTTCCAACTCCGACACCGTGTATAGTCCACCTAACCCTCGACTTCCAGATTGCGTACTCCGAACCCCATCATTGCACTTCCGCAACCACCACCGCTTTCCCGCTACCACCATTTGACATTTGACATTTGAGATTTTGAGTTCGCGGTTTTTCCGTTTCCTAAGGTGTTTCGGCTACTTAGGGACGAGTCTCCATCATCTTGGTATCTCCATCAAGATCACCGCCACTCATCATCACCAAGGACAGTAACCTCCACATCATCTCGGTATCTTGGTATCCCTCCATTGTATATTCCCTTGCCATTGCATTGTTAACCTCTAGCCCATTTTGCGTTACTTGCCTATCGAGACTAGCCATTTGAGTATTGCCGGCAACGTTACTTGTGCACATTAGTGATCTACACCATACATTGCATACATACCATATCATATCGGTACCATATCATCCCTTGTGCCTCAAGATTGTTCCTGCATATACACAATTGCTATCTTGGTTTGTGCATTTCGCAAAGTGGCCATACATACAAAAAAAAAGAGAATAAGCTTTTAAGCAAAAGAGAAAAAGCGAAGAAGCTTGTAAGCAATAGCCATAGCATCATACCACATTGTCATATCCGATCATCTTGGATCATACTACCGGAACATCATACACATAGCATACATGGGATAGAAAGTTTATCCATTTTGCATATCATAGGTTGTGCACAAGTGTCGTATCCGCCTATAGAGCAATCGTGCTAGCGTCTCTCTTGAGTTGTGCAACACGAGCATTTTCCGTGGTTTCCACATTTTGTGCTCATCCTTGGTTGCATGATCCCATTTATCTATCCATGTGTGTGTTTCCGTGTGCCGCATATTGCTATTGGTCTACTTGTTTCACTTGCGAATTTGTGAATCTCTTTCAACATTATTGACTCTTGCTAGCATTTTGCATTAAATTTTTGTGCCACTATCCTCACTGAGCTCCACCATAATCCTTACTTTTGTAGGTGTGAGAAACCGACAAGAATTGGTACCAATTGTGCTATTTCCTTGTCCACATTGGAGTGATCATTGATCCACTTTCAACTTCGGTCAAGGTACATTTGGTATTCGTTCTTCTCTTTCTACCACTCACATTTTTCTCTTGGAGTGATGGATAGGCAAGGCATTTCATCTTCGGTCTAGAACAACAACGACAAGTTCGATGCCACGCAAAACTCCAACAATGCCAAGATGCAAGCTCAAATGGAGGAGATCAAAGCCCTCATCAAGTCCTACAAGCGGTCTTCCTCATCTTCGAGAAGACGCTCAAGAGCACATGCCTCCGAGTTACCATCTCCAGCAAGGTCACATCGGCATCGACACCATCACCACCAAGTACGTGAAGGTCAAGAGCTCAACACCACCAACCGCTCAACGACTTCACCATCTCCCTTAGCATCTTCGCCAAGCGACTTCAAGGCATCTTCTCCTTCGGATATATGGCATGTTCGCCAACAAGCACCTCAAGACTACGCTCAAGAGAAGCTCCCCAAGCTTAAGTTCGCGACTTCCATGAGCTACTACGACCTCGACACTGACCATGAGATTCCTTTCTATGGGACTCTAGAACCCGAGGAGTATCTCGAGTGGGAACGTTTGATGGACAACTACCTCAAGCTACATCAAGTTCCTCCCGAAGATCAAGTGAAGTGCGCCACAAGGAACTTCCACGACTACGCGTCCACATGGTGGCTTCACGCACTTTCGGAGACCTACGACATGAGTTGGCCCAAGACGAAGAGAGCTTTGCGGCGAGAGTTTGTGCCCCCAACCTACACGGAACAACTTCAACGCCAATTGGAGAACACCATCCAAGGATCCAAGTCCATCGACGAGTACTTCAAGGAGATGAAGAAAGCCTTGCGACGAGCCGGCGTGGACGACCCCATTTCGATGAAGTTCCACTTCACGATGGGATTACACAATGACATCTCCAAGGAGATCTTCCTCGAGAACTACAAGTCCCTCGACGACAACTACATTGGTGCTCTCAAGGCAGAACAAGAACTCATGAAGGCCAAGGCTTCTCGACCCCAAGCACACTTCTCGAAGACCAAGCTCCAAGAAGATGAGCATGAGGCTAGTACCACCAAGATGTCCAAGCCCTATGAGCTCCAAGACGATGCTCCCAAGTTCGACTTCACAGCCATCCCTCTTTATGACATTGATGATGCCGAGTCCTCCATGACTCTTTTTCAAGACGGTGCTGCGACGACTACGACTATGGAGCCAATCAAGGAACATGCTTGGGAGGCATGCGACATGGTGACGAGCACGGAGGATGCTTCCATCTTAGGAGGCGAGAGTGATGATGTGCCATCTTCGGCCTTCATCCACGGCGACAACAACGAGATGGTTGAGCATGGGATTTTCCCTTCGACCACATCGACGTATGATGACTTGAGTGACTTGTGCCACCATATTGAGAGTGAGAGTGACTTCACCACTAGCCACATATATGTGTTGCCACAATTCCCATGTGAGGAGAGCCACAACCCCCACCACTTGAGTGAGATGAGTGACTCCACCATATGTGAGTTTGAGTGCACCTATTTTGAGGGAGTGAGTGAACCACCACATAGAGAGAGTGAGATAGTTGATAGGTCATGTGAGGCCACTTTCAAAACTAATGACTTGACCTCTACCTCTATTATGCCTTCTCATTTGGTGCTAGGTCCCTTATATGATGATGCGCCGATTCATGATGACTTCGTCCTCCCCTTGGACAAGACGATGGCCATGGTGGAATATGATGCACCCCCACATGGTTCCATCAAGATGAAGATGACCACCATTTGGTATTTCCCACCTCACCTACACCACTTGAGTGGAATGAAAACGGTAACATAGGTGACGGTGATGCTCTAGTCCCACTAGTGGACATTCTTGACATTGATTGCTTTCATGATGTTGACCCCCCTATTGACATGCTTCATGCTAGTATGATTTCCCCATGCGATGATTTACCCATTTATGATGAGTATGATGATTGCCACGTGGAGTCTCTTAGTTGTGATGCCATCTTACATAGGATTTCTTGTGACAATTCTCTCGGTCACATCATGTTTGCCAATCCGCTTGACTTGTCATATGCTATGCATGAGATCGACCACATGTCATATTTGCAATCTCTTCATAGTGACTACGCATATGCGATTAAGATTAACCCAATTTGCACTTACGGCATAGATGACAAGCCCATGATTATCGGCATTTGTTTTTCTTCTGATGATATTGATATGCTCCCTTTGCATCCTTTATCTCACATGCCATGCCATGACCACCTAGCTTCGGATATGCATTGTTTTGGATGTTGTCCATTTTCTCCATGTGATGTTTACAATATTGCTCATGAGCAGACCCCCATAATTTCCTCATACATTCTAGGAGATTTTGATTCATCCCATCCATTGCATGATCCTCATACTTGTATGCCCAAGTTGCATCCCCATCGTGTCATACACAATAACTATTCTTTCATGATGGATGACATGTTCTTATACCATGCTTCAAATTTCTTTGAGCGATGCTTATCTTGTGCTAACTCTCACTTGCACATACACATCATGATGGATGATGTGTACATTTACCACACACACAATCTCTTTCGTTTGTGTCTCTTTTGTTTAGGTACCGACAAATTCTTGTCAACCTCACAATCCCACGAGTTGACAAAACGAGCTCTAGAGAGCAATGATGACTTGGAATCCCATGGATTTCCTTTCCCACCACTCTCTTCGTGCAAATACTTCGCAGATTTCTTCTACTTGGCCCTCACATGGTTATGGGTTATTGTCCATTACATATCATATGCCCATCTTGCCATGTTCACTTTGCATGATATGCGTATTCCTATGCTTTTGCCATGCATTTGTGACCCATGCTTTGCTTTAGACATGATGATTGATTCTCATACTTGTATGTGTATTTGCAAGCGTGGTGGAGATATTGTTTGTTATTGCCATGATTGCTTTGTGCCCCATTCCTATGATGATACTATGATCTTGCTTTGTGTTAAGTGCCACACGATATTCACTACACCCAATGCACATTATCCTTGGATTGTCTTGCACTTGACCCATGTCTTTAGACACTTCATTTTATCTGGTGTTGTGAATGATTCCTATGCCTACCATAGACCTTTCATTGAGTAATTTTCCCATGCTTGCTATGATCTTGAGGTAGATGCTTATTCTCTTGTCAAACACATTTGCATCACTACCTCACATTTACATGCTTGTCCCCATGATATCTTTGATTGTGCTCAATTTATATGCTTATATGCCATGTCGCAATCCTTTGTCAAACCATATGCTTTGCATGATGACGACACTTGTTTGGTGAATTACCTCTTGAATGCTTGGTTTTACACTAATGCTAACCACATTTGTTTTTCCAAGTGTTTGTTGTCTTTGCTACTTTTGAAGGAATCCCAAGATGGTGTGACATTGGAGAGTGCCCATTTCAAGCTTCAAGATGACAAGTACTTGGTGAACGTCCACTTCTACACGGCGAAGCCATCTCTTTCCCATGGTGATTTGGTTTTCGATCTGAGGTCGGATCTTTCCCAAGGGAGGGGAGGTGATGCGGAGCATCCTACAGACATCACCATGTCAAGAGTCCGTTTGGCAAGTGACACGTGCGACATCTACTTCACATACATAAAGGTGAATCATCTCCTTTACACGTGCTCACTTGACCCCTTCAAGGATGGTATACTACTTGACACTTCTCCCTTGTGCATGCATAGGTATTGTCGGAGCTTCACGGATGTTGAGGAGGAGTGCAAGCGCCAAGGAACAACTACACCATCCGCGAGGGAAGCATGGAAGCGACGACAGAAGAAGATGGATAAAAGCTCCCAGGCCCCGGACATCCGGCCTCGCCAGCCCGGACATCCGGCCGTTCCCGAGCCCCCGGACATCCGGCGACCAGCCCGGACATCCGGCGTGTCCCGATCCCCCGGACATCAGGCCTCCTTCCCGGAAATCCGGACCCCGCCATTCCAGAGAGCAACAAGGTTGGACCCTACCAGCCCGGACATCCGGCCCTAGCGCCCGGACATCCGGCGTCTCCGGAAGGCTCGGACATCCGGCCCCCCTGCCTACGTGCAGCGCATCTGGGCCGTGGACCATGTGCCCCTTCACCCCTTAGACTATATATACTCCCCCTCCACCTACGTTTGAGGGTTAGCAAAGGATTAGCTCATATTTTGTGTGAGAGCTTTTCTCATCCACTTGGTTACCTTCTCCCTGGAGATTTGAGCCTCCACCGGAGAAGATCCCCCAAGCGGATTCAAGACCCCTATTTAGGGAAGAACATTAAGACCTCCTCACGGAGAAGAACCGGTTACCGTGTATCGTCCGTTGTTGACTTTGGATCGTGTATCTCCCTTTGTGCTCTTGGATCTAGCGCATGTGTACTCGAATCTTGTTGGTTTGAGTGATTCTCTTATGTTTCCCCTCGTTTTCTCTCCCGTGTGCTTCGTGTTCATCATTGGGATCCGCTCCTTTCGTGAAAGATCGGCCATCTAGGGTTCCACCCTACATCAGTGTGCCAAGTACTATTGTTTCAGATCGTGATACTAAATTTCTTAGCCACTTTTGGAGATGTTTATGGGCTAAGTTGGGGACTAAACTGCTTTTTAGTACTACTTGTCACCCCCAAACTGATGGACAAACTGAAGTAGTCAATAGAACATTGTCTTCTATGCTTAGGGCTGTTTTGAAGAATAACAAGAAAATGTGGGAAGAATGCTTGCCTCATATTGAATTTGCTTATAATCGTTCATTGCATTCTACTACTAAGATGTGCCCTTTTGAAATTGTGTATGGTTTCCTACCACGTGCACCTATTGATTTGTTGCCTCTTCCATCTTGGAGAAGGTTAATTTTGATGCTAAAGAACGTGCTGAATTGATTTTAAAAATGCATGAGTTAACTAAGGAAAACAGTGAGCGTATGAATGCTAAATATAAAACTTGCTGGAGATAAGGGTAGAAAACATGTTGTGTTTGCACCTGGAGGTCTTGTTTGGTTACATTGGCGTAAGGATAGATTTCCTAATTTGCGCAAATCAAAGCTAATGCCACGTGCTGATGGTCCTTTTAAGGTGTTAGAGAAAATAAATGATAATGCATATAAACTTGAGCTGCCTGCAGATTTTGGGGTTAGTCCCACTTTTAACATTGTAGATTTGAAGCCTTATTTGGGTGAGGACGATGAACTTTCGTCGAGGACAACTTCATTTCAAGAAGGGGAGGATGATGATCAATACCATTGTTACACCCACAACCCCTGCTGCTATACATACTGGACCAATTACTAGAGCTCGCACACGCCAACTGAATTATCAGGTGCTTTCGTTTCTTGGTAACGATTCTAATGTTCATGAGAATATGATTCTGCCTAAATTGGATACATTTGTTTTTCTTACAAATGAAGAGCCTGGCATGGACAAGAAAGATGAACGTTGGAGCAAGTTCAAGCATGGAGATGATGGCATGCGCAAGGGGAAAAAGAACGGAGTTACAAGTGATGATTCCAGGACTCTGAAGCCACGATAATGAGTGCATGAAGCATGGGACGAAATATACAAGATGCCACTTCATAAATTTCGTCTAGAGGCTATTTTAGGTGCTGCGTCACCTTATTATTGGGCCAGGCCCATGTATTTTCAAAGTACTTAAGTATAGGCTGTTTTTAGAGTCCGTATGTGTGGGGAAACAAGATTTAGGGTTGGTTTCGGACCCCTCCACCAAGGGCCACGAAATTCCCCCTCTCTCCTCCATATATACAGCCCTTAGGGCATCGTTTAGACTTTGGGTTTTTTTTAGATTAAAAGTTTGCCATAGCTGCAACTTCGCGTACTTCGTTTGTGTCCAACGACCAGACCAAGACGTCACAGAACCCCACCTTCATTAATAAAGCTTTCCTCTTATATTCACAATATCCAAATTGCAATCTTAGTTTCTTGCTTGTTCTTCGTTTGCTCGTAGGAAACAGGCCCTCGTGGTCAGGTTGATCTTGCTCCGGCGTGGTCAATAACCCTCGGAAGTTGGTTTAGCGATTGCTAAGGCGCGACGTCTCGCACGTTCATAGTCGGACCGTCAAGTTCGATTCCCACAGAAAACGATAGCCACCTTCTCATTGAAACATCGAGACACCTTTGCCTCTATCACACCTCTGCAGTAGCAGCAGTAGCGGCAGAAGCATAAACAACGGCACCAAAATTTTGCCCAGGGTCAATGGGAATGCGCTGTGCTCGTCCCAATTGATTTGGAAAGCGACATTGTTGTTGTTGTAGAGGTGCGTTGGGGGCAGCCGGTGGTGGTGGAAGAAGCACGAGCAATTCATTAAACCTGTTATCGAGCTTTGTTTCGAACGTCTTCTCCATGCCATCTATCTTCTCCATGGCCTCTTCAAATATGTTTAGCACATCTTGCACCTGTCCACTCATCATTTTCTGAAATTTATCATGCAACTCCTTATTCATCAGGTTCTCCCAGTAAGTCTCGTCGGCCTGTGATCCTGCCATGGTTAGCAGCAATGGAAACACACAAGAATATGATCCTACAGACTGCTAACAAGAGGTGGTGGTGGATGTCACAAATCTGTCAAGCCAATCTCAAATTCTTACCAATTCTTACCCAGCAGCAGGCGGTGATCGGCAACCGTCGTAGTCAAAACTCTCAAAGCTTGGATAGAGCGATTACCAGGGAGACTTAGACGCACGAGTAGATGTATGTGGAGCTGGGAAGGCGTATAATATGGTAGCAAAAAGGGTCAGCAATAATTAATTCAGAGATGCAAAGTTGAATAAACGCTCAACGACGGTACTGTGCTGGTCCTAGGCTAGACCGTGCTAGAGAAGCGAGCCTAGAACACTAACAAAATCACGGCGCTGCACGTAAACAAGGGAAAAGCACACTCTGGAACTTTTTTCACTCTTTTTTTGCGCTCCTCTTTTTTTGCGAAAAATCACTATAATGGTGAGTGTCTCAGAACTCTTCCCTCGTCAAACTGATAGGATGGGCACGGAATTATTTTTTGACTTTTTTTTCGGAAATCAGGGCAGCGACGACGAAAAAGTGCGACAAAAAATCACTATGATGGCACGTGGCTCAAAAGACTCAGAAAAGCCTAAAAATAGGATAGGGAAAAATATTTTTGCCTGTGAATATATTTTTTTCTGAGACCTACTCAGGCAAGGAAACACGAATCGGAAATTAGACGGACCTTGAAAACAAACCTAATATGAAAGTAACTCGAATTGGTAGTGGATATATGATGGTAGGATATGGTAGCGGTGGTGGTATATGGATACGGATTGGTGGTGGTATATGGATACAGATTGGTGATGGTATATGGAGACGGATTGGTGGTGGTATATGGATACAGATTGGTGGTGATATATGGATACGGATTGGTGATGGTATATGGAGACGGATTGGTGGTGGTATATGGATACGGATCGATGGCGGATAAGCGGTGGTGGTAGATGGCAGGAGCGATGATGATGGTGCGGCGGCGGCGTGACAACTTATGACCAGAACTCGAAACTCTAAAAGACTAGACTCTAAGACCAGCAACTAGACACGACGATGCAACCGCAAATTCAACAGAGCAAAATACCGAAAAGACTATGCAAAGGCTCAGATTGGTTCGGATATGATGAACTAACCCTAATTTTTTTTGGCTTTTTTCGTAGACTGTAGGTATGAAGAACAGACTCGATCTAAACTATGAAAAACTGGAAAATCTCACCGAGCAACCTGAAAATCTGATACCACTCGATAGAGGCAAAGGTGTCCCGATGTTTCGATGAGATAGATACCGTTTTTTGTGGGAGTCGACTTTGACGATCCGACTACGAACGTGCGAAGACGTCGCGCCTTAGCAATCTCTAAACCAACTTCCAAGCGTTATTTACCACGCCGGAGCACGATCAACCTGACCACGAGGGTCTATTTCCTGCGAGAAAATGAAGAACAAGCAAGAAACTGAGATTGCAATCTGGATATGGCAAATAAAAGAGGAAAGCTTTATTAATGAAGGTGGGGTTCTGTGACGTCTTGGTCTGGTCGTTGGACACAAACGAAGGACGCGAAGTTGCAGCTATGGCGAACTTTTAGTCTAAACAAAACCCAAAGTCTAAACGATGCCCTAAGGGCTGTATATATGGAGGAGAGAGGGGGAATTTCGTGGCCCTTGGTGGAGGGGTCCGAAACCAACCCTAACTCTTGTTTCCCCACACATACGGACTCTAAAAACAGCCTATACTTAAGTACTTCGAAAATACATGGGCCTGGCCCAATAATAAGGTGACGCAGCACCTAGAATAGCCTATGGACGAAATTTATGAAGTGACATCTTGTATATTTCGTCCCATGCTTCATGTACTCAATATGGTGGCTTCAGAGTCATAGAATCATCACTTGTAACTCCGTTCTTGTTCCCCTTGCGCATTCCATCATTTCCATGCTTGAACTTGCTCCAAGGTTCATCTTTCTTGTGCAAGCTAGGCCCTTCATTTGTAAGCAAAACAAATGTATCCAATTTAGGCAGCATCATATTCTCATGAACATTAGAATCGTTACCAAGAAACGAAAGTACCTGATAATTCAATTGGCGTGCGCGAGCTCTAGTAATTGGTCCAGTATGCATTGCAGCAGGGGCTGTGGGTGTGACAATGGTATTGATGTCCTCATCACCCAACCTTGGTTTTACCATTTGCCACCTAAGCCTTTTTCCCTTGGGTTCCGCGGACTCAAGGGTCATCTTTATTTTAAACCCCCCGGGCCAGTGCTCCTCTGAGTGTTGGTCCAACCTGTCAGCAGCCGGTGGCCACCAGGGGCAACTCTGGATTGGCCTACGGAAATCTTTGACAATCCGGTGTGCCTTGAGAACAAGATATGTGTAGCTCCTATCGGGATTTGTCAGCACATTCGGGCGGCTTTGCTGGTCTTCTTTTACCATTGTCGAAATGTCTTGTAACTGGGATTCCGAGTCTGATCGGGTCGTCCTGGGAGAATGAATATCCTTCGTTGACCCTGAGAGCTTCTGATGGGCTAAGTTGGGACACCCCTGCAAGGTTTTGAACTTTCGAAAGTCGTGCCCGCGGTTATGGGCAGATGGGAATTTGTTAATGTCCGGTTGTAGAAAACCTGACACTTAACTTAATTAAAATGAATCAACAGCGTGTGTAACCGTGATTGTCTCTTTTCGGCGGAGTCTGGGAAGAGAACACGGTCTCGTGTTATGCTTGACCGTAAGTAGTTCTAGGATCACTTCTTGATCATAGTTTATCGACCGTGCTTTGCTTCTCTTCTCGCTCTCATTTGCATATGTTAGCCACCATATAGGCTAGTGCTTGCTGCAGCTCCACCTCACTACCTTTTCCTACCCATGAGCATAAATAGTCTTGACCGCGAGGGTGTGAGATTGCTGAGTCCCCGTGACTCACAGATTACTTCCAAAACCAGATGCAGGTACCGATGATGCCATTCCAGGGGATGAGACCGAACTCAAGTGTGAGTTTGACAAGGATTCAGGACGTTACTATGTTTCCTTTCCAGACGATCAATAGTGGAGCCCAGTTGGGGCGATCGGGGATCTTATGCATTTGGGGTTGTCTTTATTTTGGTTCCGTAGTCGAACCTTAATTGTATTCTGGATGATGTAATGCTATATTTATGTATTTTGTGAAGTGGCGATTGTAAGCCAACTCTGTACCTATTTCTTATTCAGTACATGGGATGTGTAAAGATTACCTCTCTTGCGACATGCCTACAATGCGGTTATGCCTATAAGTTGTGCTCCGACACGTGGGGGATATAGCCGCATTGTGGGTGTTACAAGTTGGTAATCAAAGCCTTCCCCGACTTAGGAGCCCCCTGCTTGATCGAATTGCTAGCGTTGTTGAGTCTAGAAAAATGTTTTGAGTCTTATAGGATTATATATATATCGGAGACTAGGATTATTTTTACTCCTCAGTTCCTTCGTCGCTCTGGTGAGGCCTCCTGACGTAGAGTTTTGACTCTTCTCTCCTAAAATTTCATTAAAAAAATTTTAGGATCACGCGGGTATGTTGGAATTGTTCCGATGGTTTTGTGACGAGAACATTGTTCTTGGTGCCTCCTGACATTTAGGGGTTATGGCAGTGTCCCGGGGAGTTGAGCTCCGAGGTGTTGTCGTCACAATTTTATCGTTGCAGTTCTGGAATACCTGAGTTTCGCCGACATCGAAAATCTCTTTTATGCAGTTGTTGGTGAGATAACCTCGACGCCACCCAGTACTGGGGTGGGAGTTCGGGAGTATCGCCATAACTCGTATAACGGATGCTTTTGGAAGGTTGAGGTAAATGATTTCTGAAGGTTTCTTGGTTATGTGTTGAAGGATGGATACAACTGGATGTAGGATTTGCTAGTTTTGGGCGAGATATTATGCTTCCCCTGTATCCCCAACACCTAATTGCATAACCGGAAAATTTCGGGAGTTTTATAGGTGGGAATTCATGTAGCTCTAGTATTTCTTCCACAGATATTTGGTTTGTGATTGGGTAATCCTTACCAAGTATTTGTTCATATCCGTACCTTGTTGTTTTATTCTTCTACCTCTATCTAAGTGGCTTCTCAATTTATGGAAGTGTGATCATTTATTTTGGAATTCATTCGTTCATTCTTGTTCGAATGTTAAGGTTATATGTTGCAATTTCAACACATTGATTCAGCTTGAATATATGTCTTTCAAGATGCTAACGGATGTCACCCTCTTAAGGATGGCTCCTCCAAAGGGTCAAAATCCGGAACCTCCGCCACCACCTCCACCTCCGGAGGCATGGCAATCTATGATGGACTCCACCAACGCCAACACGCAGATGCTTTTGCAAATCTTGCTAGAGCGCATCCAAGGAAATCAAGGCCATGGCAACAATCAATCTCAGTTTCCTACCCTCAACCAGTTCCTCGCAAACCAACCGAAGTCTTTCAGTAACTGTGTCGAGGCCACAGACGCTGACGATTGGCTCGTGGATATCTGCAAACATTTTGAGTGTAGCAATGTCAGGCCTGAGGACTTTGTCAAGTTTTCTTTGTTCCAAGTCAAAGACCAAGCTGCTGAGTGGTATCAACAATACAAAGATTCTAGAGGAGGTCGTGTGATTACTTGGGATGATTTCCGCCAAGACATCAAAGCTCACCACATTCCTCAGAGTGTTGTTGAGAGTAAGCGTGAGGAGTTCTGCAATCTGAAGCAAGGCAGCTTGTCTGTTTACCAATACAACATCATGTTCTAGAGGCTCGCTAATTCGCCAAGCAAGACGTCCCTGACGAGAAGAGCATGATTTATCAATTCAGAGGTGGCCTCAGAGTAGATCTGCAACTAGCCCTCATGCTTTTTGAGCCGAAAAAGTATGATGAGTTCTACAACATGGCATTAAAGCAAGAGGCCGCTCAGCTCAAGTGCGATGCTTCCAAGAAGAGAGTTGGGGATGCAACTCCTTCTTCTTCTTCAACTCAGTTCGCAGCTAAGTAGCAAAAGTACTGGTTGCCTCCTCCTCCGTTGCGTCAGCCTTATCAGTAGAAGAGCAAAGGTGGCAATGGATCTTCCCACCCACCCAACCCAGGCTTTCAGAACAAAACTTCGTCTCATGCTCCAAGGTCAAGTGCTCTGTATCACCGTCCGCTCTCAGAGGTTACGTGCAACAAGTGTCAGCAGAAGGGTCACTATGCAAACAAATGCTTCAACCAGATGCGTCTTCCGCCTCCTCCTCCTGTGAGATCTGCCAGCAATGCAGTGGTCAAGCATAATCCCAAGTTTGCAAAGGTCAACATGATGAACACAGCTCAGGCAGAGGACTCTTCAGAAATGATCATGGGTAACCTTCCTGTTAACGATATTCCTGCAAAAGTTCTTTTTGATACGGGTGCATCGCTTTCTTTCATTTCAAGACCTTTTGTTGCCAAGCATGAGTTTGTGACCGAAAAGATTCCTTTCCCGTTGAAGATTGTGTCCCCGGGCAAGCAAATGACATCCAACAATTGCGTCCCAGATGTTTCTATCAATATGGGCAACTATAAGTTTCTGTCCTCTCCAATTGTTCTTGGTGACTCGGATATTGATCTAATTCTCGGCATGGACTGGCTTTCTAAGCACAAGGCTCAACTTGATTGTGCTGCCAAGCAGATTCAATTGACACACTCGTCTGAGGATGTGATCGTCTTTGCCGCTCGTGATGATACCATTCGACTGTTTTCTCTCAACGAGAAGGGCGAGTTGGATGCCATCTCTCAGATTCCAGTCGTTTGTGAAAAGCAAGACGTCTTTCCAGAAGAGCTTCCAGGAATGCCTCCTCACCGGCCAGTTGAATTCGTCATCGATCTTGAGCCTGGCACGGAACCTGTTTGTAAACGTCCTTACAAGCTTGGACCAGAAGAGTTGAAGGAGCTGAAGAAACAACTTGATATACAAGAGTGTATGGGTCTGATCCGACCAAGTTCTTCTCCATGGGGTTGTGGTGTTCTTTTTGTCAAGAAGAAGGATGGCACGGACCGACTTTGTGTCAACTACCGCCCATTGAACAAGAAGACCATAAAGAACAAGTACCCACTTCCCAACATCAATGAGCTATTCGAACAACTCAAAGGTGCTCAAGTATTCTCCAAGCTTGACCTCCATATGGGCTATCATCAGATTCGCATTCATGAACAAGATATCCCCAAGATAGCATTCAGAACAAGCTATGGTTCCTATGAATACACAGTCATGTCTTTCGGCCTTGTCAATGCTCCTCCAACATTCTCTCGCATGATGAACTTCATCTTCAACCCTTACACAAATGACTTTGTCTTGGTCTATCTTGATGACATTTTGGTCTTTTCCAAGAACAAAGAGGATCATGTCAAGCATTTGAGATTGGTGCTGGACAAACTCAGAGAACATCAGTTCTACGTGAAGTTTTCAAAGTGCGAGTTTTGGCTCGATGAGGTTCTCTACCTTGGCCATATCATCTCTGCCAAGGGCATAGCTGTTAATCCTGAGAAGGTGTCTGTAATTGTGAATTGGGAATCGCCTCAGAATGTGAAGCAGCTCCACAACTTTCTTGGGCTTGCAAGCTATTGTCGAAGATTCGTTGAGAATTTCTCTAAGATCGTGAAGCCTCTTTCCAGCCTCCTCCAGAAGCACGTGAAGTATGTCTGGACGCATGAATGTGATGTGTCTTTCAACACCCTCAAAGAGATGTTAGTCACAGCTCCAGTTCTGACTCCTCCTGATGAATCCAAACCATTTGAGGTTTTCTGTGATGCTTCCCTTCAAGGTCTCGGTGCTGTGTTAATGCAAGAGAAGAAAGTTGTGGCCTATACCTCTCGGGAGTTGAAGCCCAACGAAAAGAACTACCCCACTCATGACCTCGAGTTGGAGGCAGTTGTCCATGCTCTTTTAACATGGAGACATCTCTTGTTGGGAAGGAAATTGGACATCTTCACTGATCATAAGAGTCTCAAGTACATCTTCACTCAGCCCAACCTCAACCTCAGGCAGACTCGTTGGGTCGAGATGATTCAAGACTATAATCCGAGTATCGAATATACTCCAGGCAAGGCCAATTTCAATGCAGACGCTTTGATCAGGAAGGCTTACTGCAATAGTTTGATTCTTAAGCCCTTCCAACCGGATCTTTGTGAAGCTTTCCGCAAACTTAATCTCCAAGTTGTTCCTCAAGGATTCCTTGCAACCTCTAAGTCTCTTCTACTTTGGAAGATCAGATTCGTGAGGCTCAACTTCTTGATGCCATGGTGAAGAAGGTGAAGATTGGGATTGCCAAGAGCCAAGCCAAGTACAAGTGCTATCGCCTTGATCACAAAGATACTCTATTCTTCGAGGATCGCATTGTTGTTTGTAAGGGTGACCGTCGTAAAGTCATTATGAACGAGGCTCACAATTCACTCCTATCTATTCATCCTGGAAGTACAAAGATGTACCATGACCTCAAGAAGTGGTATTGGTGGACTCGAATGAAGCGTGAGATTGCTCAGTTCGTGAATGAATGTGATGGCTGCAGAAGAGTGAAAGCAGAACACCAACGACCAGTTGGTCTCCTCCAACCTCTTGCCATTCCAGAATGGAAGTTTGACCATATTGAGATGGACTTCGTGACTGGATTCCCCAAGTCCAATCATGGCAATGATGCTATCTTTGTTGTCATCGACAAGCTTACTAAAGTGGCTCATTTTCTTCCTATCAAAGAATCTATCACATCAGCTTAGTTGGCAGAGCTATATACCTCCAAGATTGTCTCTTTTCACGGCATTCCGCA
Source organism: Triticum urartu (assembly GCF_003073215.2). NCBI lineage: Eukaryota > Viridiplantae > Streptophyta > Magnoliopsida > Poales > Poaceae > Triticum > Triticum urartu. The sequence continues at coordinate 84,707,307 of NC_053022.1, read as the reverse complement.
GTTGATATCTTAAGATCGTGGAAGCATCTTTACCTCTAAGTTCTGGGATTCTTGTTAGAAGGCCATGGGCACCAGCATTCGCTTCAGCACAGCTTTTCACCCTCAAACTAGTGGCCAAGTCGAGCGAGTAAATCAAATTCTTGAAGATATGCTCAGGGCTTGTGTCATTTCTTTCGGTATGAAGTGGGAAGATTGTCTTCCATATGCCGAGTTCTCCTACAACAATAGCTTCCAAGCAAGTTCGGGCAAGGCCCCATTCGAGATTCTCTATGGCAGAAAGTGTCGTACTCCTCTTAACTGGTCAGAGACTGGTGAACGCCAACTTCTGGGCAATGACTTGATCATAAAGGCTGAAGAAATGTGCAAAGTTATTCGTGAAAATCTCAAAGCCATGGAATCGCGCCAGAAAAGTTACTATGATAGCAAGCATCGTGACATGGCTTTCGAGATCGGATACCATGTCTACCCCCGCGTCTCTCCAATGAAAGGTACTCGTCGCTTCGGTATCAAAAGGAAGCTTGCCCCTAGATACGTGGGTCCTTTCAAGATCATTGGCAAAAGAGGCGACCTCGCCTATCAACTTGAGCTTCCGTCCATTTTTGCAAACGTGCATGACGTGTTTCACGTGTCACAGCTTCGCATGTGTTTCAAGACTCCTGACCGCACCATCAACTTAGAAGAGATTGATCTCCAAGAAGACCTGTCTTATCATGAGCATCCCGTTGCTATTCTTGAAGAAACTGAGCGCAAGACTCGCAACAAGTCTATCAAATTTCTGAAAGTGAAGTGGTCACATCATTCCAACCGTGAAGCCACCTGGGAACGTGAGGACCACCTCCGTTCTGAATATCCGGAGTTTTCCAGTCCTAGATCTCGGGACGATATCCATTCGTAGTGGTGGAGTGATGTAACGCACCGTATGTAACTTGCCATATTTGTATTCCAACTCTTGCCATTTTTGGCTCTAAGTTATATTATTCCCCCGTGGTTGGGTTTTGTCTTTGTTTTGCATGTTGTTCATGTCATGCATTTCATATCATGTCATCATGTGCATCGCATTTGCATACGTGTCCGTCTCATGCATCCGAGCATTTTCCCCGTTGTCCGTTTTGCATTCCGACACTCCTACGTCCTCCGGTGTCCCCTTTTGCCTCTTTCTGTGTGCGGGTGTTAAACTTTCTCGTATTGGACCGAGATTTGCCAAGCGGCCTTGGTACACCACCGGTAGACCGCCTGTCATGTTTCGTGCCATTTGGAGTCCGTTTGATACTCCAACGGTTAACCGAGGAACCGTATAGGCCTCGTGTGTGTTGCAGCCCAACACCCCTCCAAAGTGGCCCAAAACCCATCCAAACACCCTCCATCCTCTTGGCCGTTCAATCACGATCGCGTGGCCGAAAACCGCACTCCATTTGGACTCTCCTAGCTCCTCCTATGTATAAATAGGTCTTCCCGTTCAAAATCACAGATGAAACCCTAAAAACTTCCCCTCTCCGCGCCGGACGTGTCCGCCCGCCGCCGGACACGCATCCGCCGGCGCCCGCGCCCGATCGGGGCTCGCCACATGCCAGCGCCGCTGCCCAGGCGAGCCCCGCTTCTCCCCACCCCCCCTCCCCCGAGCCCATCGCGCCGCCCTCCAGCCCGATCTCCGCCGCTACCGTCTCCTCCCACGCCGCGTGCCCGAGTCCCCGTCGCCGGCCGCCGCCTTAGCCAGCCACCTCGCCCGTACGTCGCCGATCCCCTCCACGCTGCCGGCGACCGCGGCCGTCCGCCGCCGCAGCACGCCGGCCGCGCCCGTGGCCGCCGCCGCCCGCGCCTTCCCCGGCTGCGGCCGCGCCAGCTCCGGCCACCGCGTCCCTCCCTCTCCGGCGAGCCTCCGGCAGCCTTCCTCAACTCCGGCCACCGCGAGATCCAACTCCGACGAACCTCGATCCACGCGCCCGAAACCCTAGATCTGGGATTCGGAGGTGATTTTCCCCCAAGTCCCTAACATTTTCATGGCATGTTCATTACATCATAACTTTGTGCTCGTAGCTCTGTTTCGTGCGTGTGGCATATCAAAATGTTCATCATGATGCCCTCTTCATTTTGTTCCATTGCACCATGATTGTTTGAGTCCATATTGATGCCTAAAATGCTGTTGCAAGAGTGCTATAAAATGTTAGTTTCTATTTCTTAACAAATTATGAGCATTTGTCATTTTTGCAATGATTATTGTGTGCCTCCTATGAACTTGAGCCCTAGGTTTGTTTTGGGCTATGCCATGCCATATTTATAGGGGTGTATGCCATGTATTTTTGTGATCAATGTGGTGACTAGCAGTAGCATGCAAAGTAGCTCTCGTCATGTTGCTGATTTCAGGGACTTAGAATTCTTCTAAGTCATTTCCCTGATGTTATTTTTATGCCATGTATTGTTGTTGCTATAGAGAGATCCATGCCTCTTTTGAGTATGTTCAGTAAGAATGATTTGGGCATATGGTTGTGCTCTATCCATCCATGTCTTTGTTTGCATTTATGGAGTAACCCAGCATGGCTCAATCTTGCTCTACTTTTGCTATAAAATGTTCCTGGCAGATTGTTTACGTGTTAATCAATTTTGCCAAGGTTGTTGTAGTTGATCGATGCATGCTATGAGATTGTTCCTGCCATGTTTAGTTTCTTGATCATGTCTTCTTGCCGATAGTATGCTTAGTTTGTCATGCAAGGCCTTGTGTTGAGTGCATCGAGCTCGCAAATGTGCCTACTTAACTCTGTTTATGTCATGTCCAGTTTTCTGCTAAGTCTGAATCTGTTAACGGAACTTGCTATGTTTACATGGGTGCCATCTTGTTTTCTGTGCCCTTTTGGCTTATGGTCAGTAAGGGACTTTTGTTATATGCTTTGAGTAGTTTCATTCCATGCCTTGCTTTTCCATGATATGTTGCTGTAGCATGTTTTTATCTTGCTCCAAACATTGCTTCCTGATGTTAAATCCTGACATGATGTTATTTTCACTAAGTCTGAGATGCTGTTATCTTTTGCACTTTTGCCATGCTTGTTTGAACCTGCTATTGTGTGAATTAGCCATAGCTCAGTGTTCATCTTTTGTCAAGAATCTTGAGTACATCACCGCCACGTGCTTTGTTGCTATGTTAGAGTGCAGTAGCTCATTTTCTTGTTGCATTTTAGACGACATCGTGCTGTTAATCGGAGAATAGTGCCATTATTGTTTTGCTTGCCATTTGCAAACCGTGCATCCAATTTCGGTGATCTTTATGTCGATTTCGACCATAATCAACTCATCTTTCCATCGGCACACTTGGTTTGCCAAGTTGAGGCCTGGTTCAATTTTTTCCTTCCGGTGCACGCATATGCATTGCATATTACATCCCGCATATCATGCCATGTTTTGCATCATGTTGCTTGCGCATTGCACCATGGTTGATTGTGGTTTCTTTTGCTTGTGTTCTTGCCTTGGATAGAGCCGGGAGACGAGTATGTGATCGAGGAACCCGTTGAGTAAGCTTACGAGGATCAAGCTTACGTCAACTCGGAGAACTTTGCACGCAAGATGACCATACCCTCGAAATCACTTCTATCTTTGCTTGCTAGTTGCTTGCTCTATTGCTATGCCTATGCCGCGACACCTACCACATGCTTTATCATGCCTCCCATATTGCCATGTCAAGCCTCTAACCCACCTTGTCCAAACAAACCGTTGTTTGGCTATGTTACCGCTTTGCTCAGCCCCTCTTATAACGTTGCTAGTTGGAGGTGAAGATTGGAGTTTGTTCCCTGTTGGAACATGATTATTGTTGGGATATCATTATTATACCTTGTCTACTTTAATGCATCTATATACTTGGTAAAGGGTGGAAGGCTCGACCTTATGCCTGGTGTTTTGTTCCACTCTTGCCGCCCTAGTTTTCTGTCATACCGGTGTTGTGTTCCTTGATTTTGCGTTCCTTACGCGGTTGGGTTATAATGGGAACCCCTTGACAGTTCGCCTTGAATAAAACTCCTCCAGCAAGGCCCAACCTTGGTTTTATCATTTGCCACCTAAGCCTTTTTCCCTTGGGTTCCGCGGACTCAAGGGTCATCTTTATTTTAAACCCCCCGGGCCAGTGCTCCTCTGAGTGTTGGTCCAACCTGTCAGCAGCCGGTGGCCACCAGGGGTAACTCTGGGTTGGCCTACCGGAATCTTGGACAATCTGGTGTGCCCTGAGAACGAGATATGTGCAGCTCCTATCGGGATTTGTCGGCACATTCGGGCGGCTTTGCTGGTCTTGTTTTACCATTGTCGAAATGTCTTGTAACCGGGATTCCGAGTCTGATCGGGTTGTCCTGGGAGAAGGAATATCCTTCGTTGACCATGAGAGCTTGTGATGGGCTAAGTTGGGACACCCCTGCAGGGTTTTGAACTTTCGAAAGCCGTACTCGCAGTTATGGGCAGATGGAAATTTGTTAATGTCCGGTTGTACAAAACCTGACACTTAACTTAATTAAAATGAATCAACAGCGTGTGTAACCGTGATGGTCTCTTTTCGGCGGAGTCCGGGAAGAGAACATGGTATCGTGTTATGCTTGACCGTAAGTAGTTCTAGGATCACTTCTTGATCATAGTTTATCGACCGTGCTTTGCTTCTCTTCTCGCTCTCATTTGCGTATGTTAGCCACCATATAGGCTAGTGCTTGCTGCAGCTCCACCTCACTACCTTTTCCTACCCATGAGCTTAAATAGTCTTGATCGCGAGGGTGTGAGATTGCTGAGTCCCCGTGACTCACAGATTACTTCCAAAACCAGATGCAGGTACCGATGATGCCATTCCAGGGGATGAGACCGAACTCAAGTGTGAGTTTGACAAGGATTCAGGACGTTACTATGTTTCCTTTCCAGACGATCAGTAGTGGAGCCCAGTTGGGGCGATCGGGGATCTTATGCATTTGGGCTTGTCTTTATTTTGGTTCCGTAGTCGGACCTTGATTGTATTCTGGATGATGTAATGCTATATTTATGTATTGTGTGAAGTGACGATTGTAAGCCAACTCTGTACCTCTTTCTTATTCGGTACATGGGATGTGTAAAGAGTACCCCTCTTGCGACATGCCTACAATCTAGTTATGCCTCTAAGTCGTGCTCCGACGCGTGGGGGATATAGCCGCATCGTGGGTGTTACAGTGAATTAGCCTTGATGCGGAGCATCCTATGGACATCACCATGTCAAGAGTTCGTTTGGCAAGTGACACGTACGACATCTACTTCACATACATAAAGGTGAATCATCTCCTTTACGCGTGCTCACTTGACCCCTTCGAGGATGGTATGCTACTTGACACCCCTCTCGTTTGCATGCATAGGTATTGTTGGAACACTACAGACGACGAGGAGGAGTGCAAGCACCAAGGAACAACTACACCATCCGCGAGGGAATCATGGAAGCGACGACGGAAGAAGACGGAGACAGCTTCCAGGACCCGGACATCCGGCCCCTGGATGTGTCACCAGCAGCAAGGAGCCATCGGCCATGTCTACAGGGCCCGGACATCCGGCGACCAGCCTGGACATCCGACGCGTCCCGAGCCCCCGGACATCCGGCCTCCAGCCCGGAAATCCGGACCCCGCCATTCCAGAGAGCAACAAGGTTGGACCCTGCCAGCCCGGACATCCGGCCCCAGCGCCCGGAAATCCGGCGTCTCGAGAAGGCCCGGACATCCGGCCCGATGCCTGGATATCCAGCCCCCTGCCTGCGTGTAGTGCATCTAGGCCGTGGCCCATGTACCCCTTCGCCCCATAGACTATATATGCTCCCCCTCCACCTACGTTTTAGGGTTAGCGTTGTGATAGCTCATTTGAGAGATAGAGCTACGCTCATCCATATCGGATCTACTCCACGAGAGAGACCGCGGCCCCTCTATGGAGAAGATCCACCTTGGATTCAAGACCCCTCACGGGAAGATCCCCTTGTGGATTCAAGACCTCCTCGCGGAGAAGAACCGGTGACCTCTTGTATCGTCCGTTGTTGACTTTGGATCTTGTATCTCTGATGTAGGGTAGAACCCTAGTGGCCCGATCTTTCATGAAAGGAGCGGATCCCGCAAAGAACGCGAAGAACACGAGGAGGGAAACGAGGGGAAAATCACGAGGGGAACAAAAGAGAACACTCAAACCAACAAGTATGATCACACATGCGCTAGATCCTCGAAACACAAGGAGATACACGATCCAAATCCAGCAAGGGACGATACAAAGGGTAGCCGGTTCTTCTCCGTGAGGAGGTCTTGAATCCACAAGGGGATCTTCCCGTACAGGGGTCTCGAATCCAAGGTGGATCTTCTCCGAAGAGGGGCCGCGGTCTCTCTCAAGGAGTAGATCCGATATGGATGAGCAAAGCTCTATCTCACAAATGAGCTAACACAACGCTAACCCTAACTAGGAGGAGATGGAGGAGTATATATAGTCTAGGCGAATGAAAGGGTAAGTGGCTTCGGCCCAACACACGGGCGGGTGCACAGGCGTCGGACGTCCGACAGGTACCGGACGTCCGGTGGCTCGCGAGGGTCCGGTCGTCCGGTGCATGTCGGACGTCCGGCGTTTTGGCTCTGGACAGCTGGTGTCGGATGTCCGGTCGGCGTCGGTGGTCCGGGCGCTGGAGAGTGTTGGACGTCCGGTGTCTCCGGTCGTCCGTAGATTCGGCTCGGGTCCTCAGGGGCCGGACGTCCGAGATGGGCCGGTCGTCCGGTGGCTGTAGCTTCGCGCAGCTTCTTCTCTGGGTCCTTTTACTTGGCGTCCTCGCTAGCTGTTCTATTGGATGTGGTGGCTTCGTGGCTTTCCTCCAAGTACCTGATCATGCATAGAACACACGTTGGAGGTAGTAGCCATATCTCACATGTAGAAAGTGATGGTTCGGAGAGGAGCGAGTTCACCTTGTGTCCAATGGCGTATGTTCGAGGTCTCGTCATATGTCCACTTGGGGTTTGGATAGTAGTCGGAGTGTACATGGGGATGAACGTGGGATGCTCCGCATCAATCTCCCTTTGTGTTCATGGATCTAGTGCATGTGTGATCATTTTTGTTGGTTTGAGTGTTCTCTCGTGTTTCCCCTCGTGATTCCCCTCGTTTTCCCCCTCGTGTTCTTTGTGTTCATCGCGGGATCCGCACCTTCCATGATAGATCGGGCCACTAGGGTTCTACCCTACGTCATCTTGGATCAGAGCAAGGTTGATCATGAATTTGGAGCCCCCACCCCTCTTTTTCTAGCCTTCTTTTGCTTGATTTCGTCCTAAATTCAAAAATCCCCTCTTTTTGTGATTTGTTTGTTTGATGATGTTTTGTTGATTTTGATCCATGGATTTGCTTGGTTTCGAGTGGATCTAGCATATCCCCAAGTTTCCCCACTTTCCATCCTCAAAATCCATCAAATTTTGCCCTTGGAATCATCAATTTCCGCCCCAATTCGAAAATTTCCGCCACAAATGAGATCTGGATTCGTCGGGCCGGACATCTGGGCCCCAAGCCGGACATCCGGCTCCTGGAGCACCAAATCTGCTCGGTTCTGGACAGACAGCCCCGGAAATCCCGGCTCCACCCCGGACATCCGGCCCCTGGGATTTCAGCTTCCCCCGTTTCACCGTTTTATCCATAACTAATTCATCCGGAGTCTGTTTTTGACGTTCTTTAGCTCGTTGAAAAGCTCTTGACATCCCCCTTCCAACAAAAATACTACCATAACCATTGGACTCCATGAAATTTTTGGAACTTTGGCATCTTTGCCTAGGGCTTCCACCACAACCTCCGCATAACCACCACCGACTTCCGCAACCTAACCAATTTTGTTCCCCATCGCATTAGTGGTTGCTTGAGGAGTGATTTGAGTCTACTAAGGTGTCTAGGCTACTTAGGGACGGTTGCTTCTTCATCAACCACTGCCACCACCATAACTCCCACATAGGCTTGCCCACCATACACTTCCACCATCCCAAGTTAACCCAATTTTGTTTGTGTTGTGAGTTGTGTCTCCTAAGGTGTTTCGGCTACTTAGGGACCGTGCTTCCAACTCCGACACCGTGTATAGTCCACCACCTGACTCTCGACTTCCGCATTGCGTACTCCACAAACCATCATTGCATTTCCACAATCCCTTTGAGCTTACACAACCACCACCGCATTCCTGCTACCACCATTTGACATTTGAGATTTTGAGTTCGCGATTTTTCCGTTTCCTAATGTGTTTTGGCTACTTAGGGACGAGTCTCCATCATCTTGATATCTACATCAAGGACACCGCCACTCATCATCGCCAAGGACGGTAACCTCCATATCAACTTGGTATCGTGGTATCCCTCCATTGTATATTCCCTTGCTGATGAGGACATCAATACCATTGTTACACCCACAGCCCCTGCTGCTATACATACTGGACCAATTACTAGAGCTCGCGCACGCCAACTGAATTATCAGGTACTTTCGTTTCTTGGTAACGATTCTAATGTTCATGAGAATATGATGCTGCCTAAATTGGATACATTTGTTTTGCTTACAGATGAAGGGCCTAGCTTGGACAAGAAAGATGAACCTTGGAGCAAGTTCAAGCATGGAGATGATGGCATGCGCAAGGGGAACATGAACGGAGTTACAAGTGATGATTCCAGGACTCTGAAGCCACCATAATGAGTGCATGAAGCATGGGACGAAATATACAACATACCACTTCATAAATTTCGTCCAGAGGCTATTTTAGGTGCTGCGTCACCTTATTATTTCGCTGTTTTTAGTGTCTATATGTGTGGGGAAACCAGAGTTAGGGTTGGTTTCGGACCCCTCCACCAAGGGCCACGAAATTCCCCCTCTCTCCTCCATATATACAGCCCTTAGGGCATCATTTAGACTTTGGGTTTTGTTTAGATTAAAAGTTCTCCACAGCTGCAGCTTCGCATACTTCGTTTGTGTCCAACGACCAAACCAAGACGTCACAGAACCACACCTTGATCAATAAAGATTTCATCTTATATTCGCAATATCCAAATTGCAATCTCAGTTTCTTGCTTGTTCTTCATTTGCCCGCAGGAAACAGGCCCTCGTGGTCAGGTTGATCGTGCTCCGGCGTGGTCAATAACCCCTCGGAGTTGGTTGAGCGATTGCTAAGGCGCAACGTCCTCGCACGGTCGTAGTCGGATCGTCAAAGTCGACTTCCTCTAAAACGATAGCTAGTATCTCATCAAAAGACGGGACAACTTTGCCTCTATCAAGTGGTATCAGATTTCCAGGTTGCTCGGTGAGATTTTACAGTTTTTCGTAGTTTAGATCGAGTCTATTCTTCGTACCTATAGTCCACGAAAAATCCAAAAAAATATTAGGGTTAGTTCATCCTATCCGAACCAATCTGAGCCTTTGCATAATCTTTTCTGTATTTGCTTTGTTGTATTTGCGGTTGCATCGTCATGTCAAGTTGCTGGTCTTAGCGTGATAGAGCCAAAGGTGTCCCGATGTTTCGATGAGATGGTGGTTATCGTTTTCTGTCGGAGTCGACTTTGACGATCCGACTACGAACTGCGAGACGTCGCGCCTTAGGAATCGCTAAACCAACTTCGGAGGTTTATTGACCACGCCGGAACACGATCAACCTGACCACGAGGGTCTGTTTCCTGCAAGCAAACGAAGAACAAGCAAGAAACTGAGATTGCAATCTGGATATTGTGAATATAAGATGAAAGCTTTATTGGTCAAGGTGGGGTTCTGTGACGCCTTGGTCTGGTCGTTGAACACAAACGAAGTACGCGAAGTTGCAGCTATGGCAAATTTTTAATCTAAACAAAATCCAAAGTCTAAACGATGCCCTAAGGGCTGTATATATGGAGGAAGCGGGGGGAATTTCGTGGCCCTGGAGGGTGGGGTCCGAAACAAACCATAACTCTTGTTTCCCACACATACGGACTCCATAAAATAGCCTATACTTAAGTATTTCGAAATTACATGGGCCTGGCCCATTAATAAGTTGACGCAGCACCTAGAATAGCCTACAGACAAATATTATGAAGTGGCATCTTGTATATTTCGTCCAAGGCTTCATGCACTCCTGATGCTGGCTTCAAAGTCCTGAAATCATCACTTGTAACTCCGTTCTTGATCCCCTTACGCATGCCATCAACTCTATGCGTGTTCTTGCTCCAATGTTCATCCTTCTCCAAGCTAGGCCCTTCATTTTTAAGCAAAACAAATGTATCCAATTTAGGCAGCATCATATTCTCATGAACATTAGAATCATTACCAAGAAACGAAAGTACCTGGAAATTTAATTGGCGTGCACGAGCTCTAGTAATTGGTCCAGTATATGTAACAGTAGGGGCTGTGGGTGTAACAATGGTATTGATGTCCTCATGATCCTGCCCTTCTTGAAATGAAGTCGTCCTCGAAGGAAGCTCATCTTCCTCACCCAAATAAGGCTTCAAATCTGCAATGTTAAAAGTGGGACTAACCCAAAAATCTGCAGGTAGCTCAATTTTATATGCATTATCATTTATTTTCTCTAACACCTTAAAAGGACCATCAGCACGTGGCATTAGGTTTGATTTGCGCAAATTAGGAAATCCAGCTTTACGCAAATGTAACCAAACAAGATCTCCAGGTGCAAACACGACATGTTTTCTACCCTTATCTCCAGCAAGTTTATATTTAGCATTCATATGCTCAATGTTTTCCTTAGTTAACTCATGCATTTTTAAAATCAATTCAGAACTTTCTTTAGCATCAAAATTAACATTCTCCGAAGATGGAAGAGGCAACAAATCAATAGGTGCATGAGGTAGGAAACCATACACAATTTCAAAAGGGCACATCTTAGTAGTAGAATGCAATGAACGATTATAAGCAAATTCAATATGAGGCAAGCATTCTTCCCACATTTTCTTATTATTCTTCAAAATAGCCCTAAGCAGAGTAGACAAATGTTCTATTGACTACTTCAGTTTGTCCATCAGTTTGGGGGTGACAAGTAGTACTAAAAAGTACTTTAGTCCCCAACTTAGCAAATAAACATCTCCAAAAGTGGCTAAGAAATTTAGTATCACGATCTGAAACAATAGTATTTGGCACACCATGCAAGCGAATAATTTCATGAAAGAACAAATCAGCCACATTAACAACATCATCGCTTTTATGACATGGTATAAACTGTGCCATTTTCGAGAATCTATCCACGACAACAAATATGCTATCCCTCCCCTTCTTTGTTCGAGGTAAACCTAAAACAAAGTCCATAGATATATCCTCCCAAGGAACACTAGGTACAGGCAAAGGCATATATAAACCATGAGGATTGAGTCGTGACTTAGCTTTTTGACATGTAGTGCAGCGAGCAACAAAACGCTCAACATCCCGTCTCATCTTTGGCCAAAAGAAATGTGTAGCAAGTATGTCCTCCGTCTTCTTCACGCCAAAGTGTCCCATTAGTCCTCCTCCATGCGCCTCCTGCAACAACAAAAGACGAACGGAGCTAGCTGGAATGCATAGCTTGTTAGAACGAAACACAAATCCATCATTAACGACGAACTTGTTCCATGTTCTACCTTCTTTACAATTCTGCAATATATCTTTAAATTCAGCATCATGCACATATTGATCTTTGATGGTCTCCAAACCAAATATTTTAAAGTCAAGTTGTGAAAGCATAGTATAACGACGAGACAATGCATCAGCAATAACATTTTCTTTACCCTTCTTGTGTTTACTGACATAAGGGAAAGTCTCAATGAATTCAACCCATTTAGCATGTCTACGGTTCAGTTTTGCTTGACTTTTAATGTGTTTCAATGATTCATGATCAGAATGTATAACAAATTCTTTGGGCCACAAATAATGTTGCCATGTTTCTGAAGTCCGAACAAGAGCATATAATTCTTTATCATAAGTAGAATAGTTCAGACTAGGCCCACTCAATTTTTCAGAAAAGTATGCAACAGGTTTGCCATCTTGTAATAACACACCTCCTAATCGAATTCCACTGGAATCACATTCAAGCTTAAAAGTCCTATTAAAATCAGGAAGTTGGAGTAAAGGAGCATGTGTCAACTTATCTTTCAATACCGTGAAGGCGTCTTCCTGTGCGGTACCCCAAACAAAAGGCACATCCTTCTTTGTAAGCTCATTGAGAGGTGCAGCAATGGTGCTGAAATCTCTCACAAAACGCCTATAGAAACCAGCGAGGCCAAGGAAACTCCTCACTTGTGTGACCGTTTTGGGCTGCGGCCAACTCTCAATAGCTTCAATCTTGGCTTTATCAACTTCAATTCCCTATGGAGTAACAACATAGCCAAGAAAAGATACTCGGTCGGTGCAAAAGGTGCACTTCCCAAGGTTGCCAAACAAACATGCATACGTAGAGCGATAAAAACAGCACGTAAATGTTCCAAATGTGCTTCCAAAGATTTGCTATAAATCAGTATATCATCAAAATAGACTACCACAAATCGTCCAATGAAAGCACGTAAAACTTCTTTCATTAATCTCATAAAAGTACTAGGCGCATTAGTTAACCCAAAAGGCATGACTAACCACTCATATAAACCAAACTTAGTTTTAAATGTTGTTTTCCATTCATCTCCCAATTTCATACAAATTTGATGGTATCCACTACGCAAATCAACTTTGGAGAAAATTGTAGAGCCACTCAATTCATCAAGCATATCATCAAGCCTAGGAATAGGATGACGATAACGAATAGTAATATTATTAATGCCTCTACAATCAACACACATACGCGACGTACCATCCTTTTTAGGCACTAGTATAATAGGAACAGCACAAGGACTAAGAGATTCGCGTATATAACCTTTGTCGAGCAGCTCCTGTACTTGACGCATAATCTCCTTCGTCTCCTCTGGATTGGTATGGTATGGTGCACGGTTTGGTAGCGAAGCACCGGGAATTAAGTCAATTTGATGCTCAATCCCTCGAATAGGTGGTAATCCCGGTGGCACGTCTTGTGGAAAGACGTCAGCGAACTCATTCAAAATGTTAGTGACAGCAGGGGGCAAAGAGGAAGGCACGTCCTCTAATGAAAATAATGCCTCTTTGCACACAAAAGCATAGCAAACAGATTTGCTAAAATCTAGCTCATCAATATCAGATTTGGTGGCAAGTAAACATGCACTTTTCAATTTAATTTCAGAAACAACAGTAGATGGTTTATTATTAGGCTTCATTTGGTGCTCAAATTCTTTTGCCACAATCTGATTTTCACTCTTATTTGTCTCCTGTTTTGCTTTATTAGCTCTATTAATATCATCTTTCAAAATGGTATCAGGAGTCATACGAAGCAAAGTAATATTTTTATCGTTATGAACAAGAGTATACTGATTGTTTCTACCATGGTGTACAGAATTTTTATCAAATTGCCATGCTCTACCAAGTAATAAGGAACATGCTTGCATTGGTACCACATCACAATCAACATAATCAGCATATGTAGAGATACTAAAATGCACACGAACAGTACGTGTTACCTTAACCTTGCGGCTGTTGTTGAACCATTGGATGTAGTAAGGATGTGGATTGGTCTTGTGGTGAGAGATAGCTTCTCCACCATCTCCATGCTAGCCAAGTTGTTGCAACTCCCTCCAGCTATGATCACGCTAACAGAACGTTCCTTCACAACTCCCTTTGTATGGAACAAATTATGCCTCTGATTTTTCTCAGCTTGTGTAACCTGCACACTCAAAACACGTTGAGCAACTAAACATTCATACCTGTCAGCATCTTCAGGAGCCATGTATTGCGTCTCATGATCAGAATCGTCTCCACCGTGTTCCTCATGTGTAATAAGAGCCAAAGTCTCCTCATCATAGTCACTAGCGGACTCATACCCACCATCCTCAGTAACAATCATCACACGCTTAGATGGGCATTCTCTCGCATAATGACCTCCACCCTTGCAATGTCGACAAATAATATCATGTGTTTGCCCTATTGATGCCATGGATGAAGAAGAGCTCTTTGCAGGCCCAGAAGGTGTGCTCTTGGCAGATAGTGGTGATTGTGCCTGCTTTATTGTATCACGGTTGGAGGTGGCAGCCAACGGAGGCGCCGGTGTAGCAGAACGTGTGGAAGTAGATGATGCATGTGGTGTCCATGATGAAGGTCGACCTACAGAAAAGTTAGTCCGCGCCAATTCTTGTCGATCCTGCACTTCACGTTCAGCTTTACAAGCAAGATGGAATAAACGAGTGATATTAGTATACTCCTTATACTCTAGAATCCTCTGAATCTCTCTATTTAATCCACCCATAAAACGTGCAAGCATAGCTTCATTCTCCTCAACAATACCACATCTAATCATGCCAGTTTGTAATTCCTGATAATATTCTTCTACAGAATTTTTTCCCTGTCTTAAGCGCTGCAATTTTTGAAGTAATTCACGTTGATAATATGGTGGAACCCAACGAGTACGCATAGCAGTTTTCAAAGCAGCCCAAGTAGCCGGAATAGGATATAATCTACAATGCCCAGACCACCAAACACATGCAAAACTAGTGACTGCACAAACAGCAACAGGAACACATCTCTCCTCGGGATATTGTAAACATGTAAATCATTGTTCAGTTTCTAACTCCCAAGTAAGATATATATCAGGAACATATCTACCCTCAAATGGTGGAATATTCAATTTTAGTTTAGGGAGATGGTCATGATCTCGTACCTGAGGGTGAGCCCTACCATTGCCATTATTTGCATGTGGACGACCTGGTGGTTGCTGTGCTGGTGGTGGCACGTAGTTCTGATTTTGATCAACCTCATCCTCATAATCTCCCACATAATCATCCTCCTCCACATCAGCAGTAGGAGCCACAGAAGTATCAACAGCAGCACCAGCAGTTTGGCCTGGCTGAAGAGGGACACGGCTCGCTCGGCAGAGGGCTGTTTCCCGACATGGAGGTAGTCAGTGTTGTTGCTGTTGTTGCAGAGGTGCGGCAGGAGCAGCAGGTGGTGGTGGTGGAAAACGCGAAAGCAATTCAGCAAACTTGTTATCGAGCTTTGTTTCAAACGTCTTCTCCATGGCCTCTTCAAATCCGGTTAGCACATCTTGCACCTGTCCACTCATCATTTGCTGAAACGTATCACGAAGCTCCTTGTTCGTCAAGTTCTCCCAGTCAGTCTCGTCGGCTAGTGATCCTGGCATGGTTAGCAGCAATAGAAACACACAAGAATATGATCCTACAGACTACTAACAAGTGGTGGTGGTAGCGGGTGTCACAAATCCGTCAAGCAAATCTCAAATTCGTACCAGTTCTTACCCAGCAGCAGGCGGTGATCGGCAACCGTTCTAGTCAAAACTCTCAAAAGCTTGGATAGGGCGATTGCCAGGGAGAGTCAAACACACGACGTAGATGTACGTTCCACCACCACCATCGGCTGCACCTAACGCACCTCTACAACAACAACAACGACGACTACCTACACATCATGAAACAGCCCTCCGCCGAGCGAGCCGTCTCCCTCTTGCACCTGGCCAAACTGTTGGTGCTGCTGTTGATACTTCTGTGGCTCCTGCTGCTGATGCGGAGGAGGATGATTTTGCCGGAGATTACGAGGATGAGGTTGATCAAAATCAGAACTACGTGCCACCACCAACACAGCAACCACCAGGTCGTCCACATGCAAATAATGGCAATGGTAGGGCTCACCCTCAGTTACGAGATCATGACCATCTCCCTAAACTAAAATTGAATATTCCACCATTTGTGGGTAGATATGTTCCTGATATATATCTTACTTGGGAGTTAGAAACTGGACAACGATTTACATTTTACAATATCCCGAGGAGAGACGTGTTCCTGCTGCTGTTTGTGCATTCACTAGTTTTGCATGTGTTTGGTGGTCTGAGCATTGTAGATTATATCCTATTCCAGCTACTTGGGCTGCTTTGAAAACTGCTATGCATACTCGTTGGGTTCCACCATATTATTAACCTGAATTACTTCAAAAATTGCAGCGTTTAAGACAAGGAAAAAATTCTGTAGAAGAATATTATCAGGAATTACAAACTGGCATGATTAGATGTGGTATTGTTGAGGAGAATGAAGCTATGCTTGCAGGTTTTATGGGCAGATTTAGACCATCCTAGAGTATAAGGAGTATAATAATATCACTCGTTTATTCCATCTTGCTTGTAAAGCTGAACGTGAAGTGCAGGATCGATAGGCATTGGCGCGAACTAACTTTTCTGCAGGTCGATCTTCATCATGGACACCACGTGCATCCTCTACTTCCACTACACTAGCACCTCCATCAGGTGCCACCTCCAGCCATGATACAAGAAAGCAGGCACAATCACCACTATCTCCCAAGAGCACACCTGCTGGACCTGCGCAGAGCTCTTCTTCTTCCATGGCATCAACAGGGCACACAAGTGATATTATTTGACGTCGTTTTAAGGGAAGAGGACATTTTGCGAGAGAATGCCAATCTCAGCGTGTGATGATTGCTACTGAGTATGGTGGGTATGAGTCCGCTAGTGACTATGATGAGGAGACTTTGGCTCTTATTACACATGAAGAACACGGTGGGGATGATTCTGATCATGAGACGCAATACGTGGCTGCTAAAGATGCTGACAGGTATGAATGTTTAGTTGCTCAACGTGTTTTGAGTGTGCAGGTTACACAAGCTGAGCAAAATCGGAGGCATAATTTGTTCCATACAAAGGGAGTTGTGAAGGAATGTTCTGTTCGCGTCATCATAGATGGAGGGAGCTGCAATAACTTGGCTAGCATGGAGATGGTGGAGAAGCTATCTCTCACCACAAGACCACATCCACATTCTTACTACATCCAATGGTTCAACAATAGCGGCAAGGTTAAGGTAACACGTACTGTTCGTGTGCATTTTAGTATCTCTACATATGCTGATTATGTTGATTGTGATGTGGTACCTATCCAAGCATGTTCCTTATTACTTGGTAGACCATGGCAATTTGATAAGAAATCTGTACACCATGGTAGAAACAATCAGTATATTCTTGTTCATAAGGATAAAAGTATTACTTTGCTTCCTATGACTCCTGATTCCATTTTGAAAGATGATATTAATAGAGCTAATAAAGCAAAACAGGAGAAAAATAAGAGTGAAAATCAGATTGTGGCAAAAGAATTTGAGCAATAAATGCAGCCTAATAATAAACAATTTAGTGTTGATTCTGAAATTAAATTGAAAAGTGCATGTTTACTTGGCACCAAATCTTATATTGATGATCTATATTTTAGCAAATCTGTTTGCTGTGCTTTTGTGTGCAAAGAGGCATTATTTTCATTCGAGGATGTGCCTTCCTCTTCGCATCCTGCTGTCACTAACATTTTCCAGGAGTTCGCTGACGTCTTTCCACAAGACGTGCCACCAGGATTACCACCTATTTGAGGGATTGAGCATCAAATTGACTTGATTCCCGGTGCATCATTACCCAACCATGCGCCATATCGTACCAATCCAGAGGAGACGAAGGAGATTATGCCTCAAGTACAGGAGCTGCTTGACAAAGGTTATATACGTGAATCCCTTAGTCCTTGTGCTGTTCCTATCATTTTAGTGCCGAAAAAGGATGGTACGTCGCGCATGTGTGTTGATTGTAGAGGCATTAATAATATTACTTTTCGTTATAGTCATCCTATTCCTAGGCTAGACGACATGCTTTATGAATTGCGTGGCTCTACAATATTCTCCAAAGTTTATTTGCTAGTGGATACCATCAAATTCGTATGAAATTTGGAGATGAATGGAAAATGGCATTTAAAACTAAGTTTGGTTTATATGAGTGGTTAGTCATGCCTTTTGGGTTAACTAATGCACCTAGTACTTTCATGAGACTAATGAACGAAGTTTTACGTGCTTTCATTGGACGATTTGTGGTAGTCTATTTTGATGATATACTGATTTATAGCAAATCTTTGGAGGAACATTTGGAACATTTACGTGCTGTTTTTATTGCTCTACGTGATGCACGTTTGTTTGGTAACCTTGGAAAGTGCACCTTTTGCACCGACCGAGTATCTTTTCTTGGCTATGTTGTTACTCCACAGGGAATTGAAGTTGACAAAGCCAAGATTGAAGCTATTGAGAGTTGGCCGCAGCCCAAAACGGTCACACAAGTGAGGAGTTTCCTTGGCCTCGCTGGTTTCTATAGGCGTTTTCTGAGAGATTTCAGCACCATTGCTGCACCTCTCAACGAGCTTACAAAGAAGGATGTGCCTTTTGTTTGGGGTACCGCACAGGAAGAAGCCTTCACGGTATTGAAAGATAAGTTGACACATGCTCCTTTACTCCAACTTCCTAATTTCAATAAGACTTTTGAGCTTGAATGTGATGCTAGTGGAATTGGATTAGGAGGTGTGTTATTATAAGATGGCAAACCTGTTGCATACTTTTCTGAAAAATTGAGTGGGCCTAGTCTGAACTATTCTACTTATGATAAAGAATTATATGCTCTTGTTCGGACCTTAGAAACATGGTAACATTATTTATGGCCCAAGGAATTTGTTATACATTCTGATCATGAATCTTTGAAACACATTAAAAGTCAAGCAAAACTGAACCGTAGACATGCGAAATGGGTTGAATTCATTGAGACTTTCTGTAGCGACCCGACCCGAATGGATCAAGTCTCTGTGCTTAAGTGTCATCCCTGGATCGGTATGCTGACACACACAGTACTCGAGGTTTTATAACAGAGGTAAATCACATGTATAAGTAACGTAAGATACTATTACCTCAATCCAAAATAGCGGAAGTAACAAGGTTGTGGATTCCCATCAACACCAACAGCAAAGTTGAGTGTAGAAATCGTAACCCTAACGTATCACTTACTCGTCGTAAGAAATCCTGCAACATGAGATGTTGCAGCCACAGAGGGTCAGTACATTGAATGTACTGGCAAATTCACACCATAGAGAATGATGAACAATGGCTATCACTACATGCATATATGGATGGTGGAAAAGCTCTATGGTTATAAAGTTTTTGCGAAAAGCCAATTTTCCCTACTACAAAGGAATACATTTTATTTAACTATCATAGTGGTTGTTGAACATTGAGAATGGTTGACAGCATTCTCAATCCCAATTAAGTAACATCATTAAACAAAACCCAACAAAATTAAATTTTAGAGTAACATGTTGAGATTCACATGATAATCCAGGTACTAGATACTCAAGATGTCCATAACCGGGGACACGACTAATCATGATTAGTTTATACACTCTGTAGAGGTTTGCGCAATTTTTCCCACAAGACTCGATCGCCTCCGTTTGGTTTCTCGCACTACATGGTGTTTGAGAAGACGGATGACCAAGACATAGTCTTTCAGAAGCGCTAGCACCTTACGATGGATAGACCGTTACACCTACTTCCCCTACATCTGCTGGTCTACCCTGTAAGAGTTTGCACGACTTAATCAACTATGCTATAGCCCATAATAGCTTGTGGCTGCACACGGAAGTTTCTAGTATGAAAAATCTCATGATCCCTTTGAGCCTGGGTGGCGGTCCATAAAAAAAACAGGCAATCCTGGTCTACCTAGGTGCCTAGACAGGCAATCCTGGAATACCCAGATACCTCAATCCACCCAGATGTGTGTTTAATTTGCCACCTTAATTAAACCATTATTTAACAAACTCACATCTGTCATGAATACTCTCAAAACCCAATCCACGTCTACGAGCATAGCATGGCAATATAAGCATAACGTAATAGTAACTCCCAAGGTTTGAATGCATGGCAATAGGTTCCTACCTCATCAACTACTTCCCAATACCCACATTGATGCGGAGCATCCCAAGGTCATCCCCATGGACCTACCATCGTATCATCAAGTGCCTACCGGACCCATGACTCGATCACGTGCAAGAGCCCTTGAAACCGGGGTGACATCTCTCCTCTCACAATTCCACTTCGATGCGCATGAAGCATGTCTACTACCTCATATGGATACTTTGTGCATACTCAGGTACAATGGAGAAGCTAAGGAGCAAGGACAAGAAGAAGAGGAAGATGGACGAGAAGACGGAGAAGAAGAAGGGATGCAGGAAAAGTCCCAGCCACCAGACAACCGGCCGGGACCGAATGTCCGGCGCCTGAAGCCTTAGCCGAACCCCAGCGAGCATACGTCCGGCCCAGACCGGACGACCGGTGCCCCTGCACCCGAAGCGAACGAGCGGACGTCCGGTCCGGACCGGACGACCGGCGCACCAGCACCCGAGCCAACATCAGCGGAAGTCCAGAGATACCGGACGTCCGGCACCCCCATGACAGAGCATAACCAGTGGACGACCGGAGGACACCGGACGTCCGGCAGCTCCTGAGACACCGGACGTCCGGTACCTGGCTGTGTCCAGATTCGGGCCCGAGGCCCATGTACCCTTTCACTTCGCCCCCCTTTTGCAGTTAGACTATAAATAGACCCCCCCATTCATCCTAGCTAGGGCTAGCGTTGGTTTGTCTCATACTTCGAGATAGAGCTTTGCTCATCCATACCGATCTCCTCCTCGAGAGAGACTGCGGCCCCTCTTCGGAGAAGATCAACTTGGATTCAAGACCCCCCTCTTGGGCGGCCCCATCAAGACCTCCTTCTAGGAGAAGAACCGGTTACTCTGTATCGTCCTTTGTTGACCTTGGATCATCGTGTATCTCTCTGTGTTTCGAGGATCTAGCACATGTGTGATCTATTTCTTGTTGGTTGAGTGTTTCTCTTGTGTTTCCCCTCGTTTTCCCCCTTGTTTTCTTCGTGTTCCTCATAGGGATCCGCTCCTTTCGTGAAAGATCGGCCATCTAGGGTTCCACCCTACATCATCTTGGTATCATGAGCAAGGTTGATCACGATTTCGGAGCCCCCCTCTTCGTTTTTCTAGCTTGATTTTGTTGTTTTTCGTCTTAATCCGAAAATCCCCACCAAAAATAGCCCCAAAATTTTTCTTGTGTTTTGTGAGTTGTGATGATGTTTTGTTGGTTTTGATCCGTGAATTTGTTGCGTTGCAAGTAGATCTAGCCTTCCCCCACCATCTCCACCTCGAAATCCCTCCCAAATTCCACATATTCCCCCCAAAATGACCTCCCGGATCTAAAATCTCGCGTTGACCCCGACCACCGGACGACCGTCACATCACCGGACGTCCGGCGACCCAGGAAGCACCGGACGTCTAACGTTACCGGACGACCGGCGACCGGACATCCGTCCGTGCCCGGACGACCGCTACTTCCACAACATCATCCGCTACACCACCTCCAACTTCTGCAAAACCGTCCCAATATCCCTACCCACACCACCACATAACCGCCACCTACTCCGACGATTTTGGTCGCCTTTGGTTTTGAGAATTTGAGTTGCGGTACCGTATCCTTTTGTGTTTCGGCTATCTAGGTACGGTTCAACATCGACATCACCGCCGCTCATTTTCGCCACGGACGCGTCATCAACACTGGTCATCAACAACGACCACCTCGACTATGAATTGGTATTCGTGCCACCATTTTGACACCATACAGGAAGCAAGACCGGTAACCTCAACTTGGTATTGGACATATCACTCTTGCCATTACATTGATAGCCATCATCGCCTTACTCCTTTGCGTTGCTTACCCATCGAGACTAGCCATTGAGTATTGCCGGCAACGAGACTTGTGCACTTTAGTGATAATACTTCCCCATAGCATACATACATACATCATTGTTGCCTATATTGGTATCATCTCTTGTATCACAAAGTTGTCATCGCATACTCACTTGCTATCTTGGTTCATCAAGCGTCGCATAAGAAAAGAGCTCAAACATCAAAGAGTCAACCAAGCTTTTAAGCAAAGAGGAAAGATAAGCAAAGAGCTTTTAAGCAAGAACCATAGCATCATACAACATTAAGATTGTCATACTCGATCATCTTGGATCATATCATAGCAACACCTTGCATAAAACATATTTGGGATAGAAGTCGTTGCATTTTTGCTAAGTAGGTTGTGCACAAGTTCTTGTATCCGCCTATCGTGCAATCGTGCTAGCGTCTCTCTAGTGTTCTGCAACAAGAGCATTTTTGTGGATTCCACATTTTGGCTCACCCTTGGTTGCTCAACCCCACTTATCTTTTTGCGTGTGTGTTTCCATGTACCGTATATGCTTGGTCTACTTGTTACATTGCATCTTGTGAATCTTTTCCAACATTATTGAATCTTGCTTACATTCACATTAAAAATTGTGCCACCATCCTAACCAAGCTCCACCAAAAGCTTTTACTTGTGTAGGTGTGAGAACCAACAAGAATTGGTACCAATTGTGCTATTTCCTTGTTACACATTGGAGTCATCTTTGATCCATTGTCAACATCGGTCAAGGTACATTTGATATTGGTTCTTCCCTTTCTTCCACTCACACTTGTCTTGGAATGATGGATAGGCCAAGTACTTCTACCAACCCGCTCTTCATGGAGCAAGACGACGACATGAACTCCTTCGTCACCAAGAGTCACCTCTTTGGTGCACAACGTGCTTTGCATCAAGAGCAACAAGCTATGAGTGAACGCATCGACAACCTTGCCACCGACTTACAAATTTCCAAGCAACTTACAAGGGACTACTTTGACAACAAGCTCGATGATCACAAGCAAGAGAATGATGCAAGGATGTACGAGATTCGCGCTTTGTTGCTCAACTGCTCTTCTTCCACTTCAAGAAGCAGCCGTTCAAGTCGACACTCCGACGACACCATCTCCGGTTCAAATACACCGTCATCGAACACTCTCCATCGAGTCGCGCGCAACAAGCATCAAGCAAACCTCAATCCACTTCGAGACACCGACTCGCAAGAACATCGATGACGTCAAGCCGAAGAAGCCTTTGCGCTAGCTCGGGAATGGCAACGCCAACGTTAACACAAACAAGAGGAGCGAGCGTGACAACATGAAGATGCACAAGACGCCGAGGCAGAACACCAAGAACAACAACTATGTGAAGCTCAAGCACTTGAAGCGCAACATGCCCTTCATGAATCAAGTCGTGCCGTAGCTGACCGAGGCCGACAAGCTCGACTACATCAAGAAGCACTTCGCGATGAAGCTCAATAAAGAATTTATCAAAGACATGTGCGTCAACAAGCTCCTTGTCTAGATAGACAAGCGCCTCGTCAAGATATACAAGCTCCCCCTCAAGCGAGACAAGAACATCAAGTCCATCGAGAACAAGAAGACAATGGACCCAATCCTCACCAAGAGCAACATGAGTAAGACTTCCAACTTCGTTAAGAGCACCACGAGTTGGACAATCATCTACAACATGGGCGTCATCATCCCCGACCCCAACACAATGAAGATCAACGCTACGGCAAGCTCAAGTTCACCATGCCCAAGTTCAACGGAAGCAACGATCCCAAAGAATACCTTTCATGGGCATTGAAAGTTGACAAGATCTTCCGTTTGCACAATTATGAAGAAGAGAAGAAGATCGCGATGGCATCCCTTGAGTTCCAAGACTATGTCCTCATTTGGTGGGAACAAGTCATTGAGCGCCGCGAGGCAAGAGGTGAACCACCCATCACCACTTGGGCACAAATGAAGGACGTCATGAGAGCACGATTCGTGCCAAACTACTACAACCGGGACCACTTCAAGAAACTTCAACAACTCAAACAAGGCACCAAGAGCGTTGAAGAGTACTACAAGGAAATAGAGATTGCCATGATACGAGCCAATGTCAAAGAAGATGATGAGCAAACTATGGCAAGGTTCTTGAATGGACTCAATCATCCTATCAAGAAGATCGCCGACTTCCAACCATACTCGAACCTCATCGAGCTAGTGCATCAAGCTACCAAAGCGAAACGGCAAGTAAAGGACGACTTCAAGTATGCCAAGTTCTCATCCAAGTCCTATGGCCTCTCCAACAATCAAGCTTCGACGACTCCAACACCTTCTACCTCAGCCAAGCCTTCTACAAGCAATGGCGACAATTCAAGTTACAAGAAAGCTTTGACAAGCTCAAGTCGTCCGCCTACTACAAGCAACTTCAAGAAAGCTCCATCATCATCTACTCCACCCGATGAGACCATCAAGACAAGTTCTATCAAATGCTTCACATGCGGCGGCCGAGGCCACAAGTACTTCGAGTGCACAAGCAAGCGCACCATGATCCTCAACGACGACAGAACCTATGACTCCATGAGTGACGGAGAAATGGAAGCTCTTGAGCAAGTGGCCATGCACCGACAAGTGAACAATGAAGATGAAGATGACCAAGTCTTTTGCGATGAAGATTCAAGCCCCGCTCTTGTTGTCTCCAAGGTCTTGACTCTTCAACATCAACAAGACGAAGATCAAAGATGCCATATCTTTCACACCAAGGCCGGCATCAATGGACGATCCGTCAAGGTCATCATCGATGGAGGGAGTTGCCACAACTTAGCAAATGAAGAACTATGCTCCAAGCTCCAATTGGTCAAGATGAAGCACCCTCACCCCTACAAGGTTCAATGTCTAAGCAACACCGGCACCATACAAGTCGAGCATAGAGTACAAGTCTCTTTCAAGATCGGCGCCTATGAAGACACATTAGAATGTGATGTCCTTCCGATGACCGTTTTCCACCTCCTCCTTGGACGGCCATGGCAATTTGACCGAGGTGTCATTCACAATGGGCGTACAAATCACTATAGCTTGAAGATGAAAGGGAAAGAGTTCGTGCTACATCCTATGTCTCCAAGCCAAGTGATCACCGACAAGCAAGCCACCCATCATGAAGAAAATAGTGAGAGAGCGATCCACCAAAAAGAGAGTGAGCGCCACAAGTCCAAATTGAGTGACTCCACGATGAGCGACAAGAAAAACTTAGTTCTCTTTGCCACCAAACGTGAGATGAGAGAAGTGTGTGAGAACCCATCAAGTGTCCTACACTATGTCCTATTGTGCAAGGACGAGGTCACACAAACTAACAACTCTCACGATCTACCTTTGGTGTTATCTTCTCTATTGTAGGAATTCCAAGATGTTTTCCCTGATGAGCTACCTCCGGGTCTACCTCCACTACGAGGCATTGAGCACCGAATTGATCTCATCCCCGGAGCGCCGCTTCCCAACAAAGCTCCATACCGCGTCAACCCCGAAGAAACCAAAGAAATACACAGGCAACTAAAGCATCTCATAGACCATGGACATGTGCGTGAAAGTTTGAGTCCTTGTGCTGTACCGGTCATTCTTGTGCCAAAACATGACGGTAACTTTCGCATGTGCTCCGATTGTAGACCTATCAATGCTATCACCGTTAGATATAGGTAACCCATTCCACGCCTAGATGATATGCTAGATGAGCTTAGTGGTGCCACTATATTTTCCAAAATCGATCTTAAGAGTGGTTACTATCAAATCCACATACAAGAGGGTGATGAATGGAAAACCACATTCAAAACCAAGTTTGGTTTGTATGAGTGGTTAGTCATGCCTATGGGTCTCTCGGACGCACCAGGCACTTTTATGCGCCTTATGAATCATGTATTTCGCCCTTACATTGGTATATTTGTTGTGGTTTACTTTGATGACATTCTTGTGTTTAGCAAATCTATCCAAGAACATGTCACCCATGTCCGCACGGTTTTGCCAACTCTTAAAAGAGCGTCTCTATGCTAATATGGAGAAGTGCCTTTTTGGTGTTGATAAGCTCGTTTTCTTAGGATTTGTTGTCTCTTCTAAGGGTGTTCATGTAGATGAGTCCAAGATCAATGCTATCAAAACTTGGCCCCAACCAACCAATTTGCAACAAGTGCGTAGTTTTCTTGGTTTAGCTGGTTTCTACCGTAGATTTGTGAAGGATTTTAGCACCATTGCTTCACCTTTGCATGATTTGAGCAAGAAAGAACGCGCCTTTTGTTTGGGCCAATCTCAAGATATTCAGCTTTCAATGAGCTTTAAGAATTTGCTTACTCATGCTCCCGTGCTTGCTTTACCCACTTCGACAAGCCTTTTGAGATTCATTGCGATGCTAGCGGTAATGGCATAGGAGGTGTGTTTACGCAAGAGAAGCGCCCCATAGCTTACTTTAGTGAGAAACTTTTCGGAGCGCAACTCAACTATCCAATCTATGACAAAGTGCTATAAGCTTTAGTCTGCGTTTTACATGAATGGGAACATTACCTTCGTCCCCATGAGTTTATTCATACCGATCATGAGACCCTCAAGTATCTCAAGGGTCAAACTAAGTTGAACAAGTGTCATGCTAAATGGAGTGAATTCATTGAGTCTTTTCCCTATGTCATCAAGTACATCAAGTGTAAAGAAAACATCGTCGTGGATGCTCTTTCCCGCATATGCATGCTAGTCACGCAACTCGAGTTAGATGTCCTTTGCTTCGAGCATATCAAAGATTTATATGCGCATGATGAAACTTTTGCCACCCCTTATGCCAAGTGTTTGTCGAATACATCGTGGGAGCGCTATTACATCAAAGACGGCTACCTTATGCAAGCTAACAAACTTTGCATCCCCAAGTCGTCGCTTCGTTTATTGCTTTTGCAGGAATCGCATGGAGGAGGATTAATGGGACACTTTGGACGCGATAAGACATTCGCCACGCTCTCGAAGAGCTACTTTTGGCCAAAGATGTTTCGGGACGTCAATCGCTTCACCAACCGATGTTCGACATGCCGCAAAGCTAAGTCCAAAGCTCAATCTCACGGCCTCTATATGTCTCTACCGATTCCATACCAACCATGGGAAGATATTAGCATGGACTTTGTGCTTGGTTTGCCTAGAACTCGAAATGGCAAGGATTCCGTTTTTGTTGTCGTGGACCATTTCTCCAAAATGGCTCATTTCATTCCTTGCAACAAGATAGACGATGCTTCACATATTGCAAATTTGTTTTGTAGGGAAATCTTGCGCCTTCATGGAGGGCCAAAGACTATTGTCTCGGACCGTGATGTCAAGTTCCTTAGCTACTTTTGGAAGACTCTACGCGCCAAGCTCAGAATCAAGCTACTCTTCTCCACGGCATACCATCCTCAAACCGACGGCCAAACGGAGGTGACAAACCGCACACTCTCCGCTCTACTTTGAGTACTCATCAAGAAGAACATCAAGGAGTGGGAGGAGTGTCTACCCATCGCCGAGTTCGCATACAACCGAGCAAGACACTGAACAACTGGAAAGTCCCCTTTCGAGGTCGTCTATGGATTCAACCCTTTGTCACCATTGGATATTCTTCCTCTACCACTCCAAGAGCGCATCAATTTTGACGCAAGTGCGCGTGTGACACATCTCAAGAAGATGCATGAAGATACAAGAAACACCATCGAGTGCCAAGTTCAACGCCTTGCGACCAAGCTCAACTTCAACAAGCAACCTATGGTCTTCAACATTAGTGATCAAGTGTGGCTACACCTTCGCAAGGACCGCTTCCCACAAGAACGCAAATCCAAGCTTCGTCCATGAGCGGATGTACCCTTCAAGGTGCTTGCACGCTACAACGACAACGCTTACACGATCGACCTTTCACGCGACAAGTACAACGTGAGCAACATATTCGACGTCAAAGATCTCTCTCCTTTCCATGGTGATGAAGATTTTGATCCGAGGACGGATCTTCCCCAAGGGAGGGGAGATGATGCGGAGCATCCCAAGTTCATCCCCATGGACCTACCATCGTCTCATCAAGTGCCTACCGGACCCATGACTCGATCACGTGCAAGAGCCCTTGAAACCGAGGTGACATCTCTCCTCTCACAATTCCACTTTGATGCGCATGAAGCATGGCTACTACCTCATATGGATACTTTGTGCATACTCAGGTACAATGGAGAAGCTAAGGAGCAAGGACAAGAAGAAGAGGAAGATGGACGAGAAGACGGAGAAGAAGAAGGGATGCAGGATAAGTCCCAGCCATCGGACGATCGGCCGGGACCGGACGTCCAGCGCCTGAAGCCTCAGCCGAACCCCAGCGAGTGGACGTCCGGCCCAGACCGGATGACCGGTGCCCTTGCACCCGAAGCGAACGAGCGGACGTCCGTTCCGGACCGAACGACCAGCGCACCAGCACCCGAGCCAACATCAGCGGAAGTCCGGAGATACCGGACGTCCGGCACCCCCAACACAGAGCAGAACCAGCGGACGACCAGAGGACACCGGATGTCTGGCAGGTCCTGAGACACCGGACGACCGGTCCCCAGCGGACTTTTGGTACCTGGCTGCGTCCAGATTCGGGCCCGAGGCCCATGTACCCTTTCACTTCGCCCCCCCTTTGCACTTAGACTATAAATAGACCCCCCATTCATCCTAGCTAGGGCTAGCATTGGTTTAGCTCATACTTCGAGATCGAGCTTCGCTCATCCATATCGATCTCCTCCTCGAGAGAGACTGTGGTCCCTCTTTGGAGAAGATCAACTTGGATTCAAGACCCCCCCCCCTTGGGCGGCCCCATCAAGACCTCCTTCTAGGAGAAGAACCGGTTACTCTGTATCGTCCTTTGTTGACCTTGGATCATCGTGTATCTCTCTATGTTTCGAGGATCTAGCACATGTGTGATCTATTTCTTGTTGGTTGAGTGTTTCTCTTGTGTTTCCCCTCGTTTTCCCCCTTGTGTTCTTTATGTTCCTCGTAGGGATCTGCTCCTTTCGTGAAAGATCGGCCATCTAGGGTTCCACCCTACATCACACATGTTATCAATCCTACTCATGCAATGTTTGAGGGTGAAACTAATGCATAAAAAACTGGGTGATAAATGGGATATGACCAAAGTGTGAACTTTCCTGCAATGTTGATGAAGATGACACACACTCAAAACTCTTGATATTTCTACTCGTCACACTCCGGTCAATCTATCGTAAGCAAGCACTAGTAACCACACATAAGCAATCACTCAGAGATCGGAAAGAACAAAGAAAACAATTCAGAAAACGTCAAAACCAAGCAAATAACTCTTGCAACATAAAACAATTTCTAACAGTACCAAAATTATATGAATTTGGCCTTATCAGAAAGTTTGGTCAAGAGCTTCGATTAGCAAAAAGAATCAACTCAAACGGAGCTACGAAACTCAAGTTATGATCAAACGAATTTGAATCTAAATCTGAAAATTTTAAAATTTCAAAAACATGTTTGAGTTGTTTATCTGGATAGAGGAGATCATAACGAAGACGTGAGCGTTGGTTTTGTTGGATTTGGACTAACGAGCAAAAAGTTGTGATAGATTGAAGATCAAGGACTAAACTGTGAAGAAACTAAATACATACGGGTCCCTGGCTAAAATTAAAAGAAAAAAGAAAAAGACTAAATAACGAACGTTCGCTACACAGATCTACAGAATGAAAACGTTCACTAAAACTAGCTAAACAGAAAATGTTCGTTAACAAATAAACCTGGAAAAAAAACAAACCTAGGGTTTTTTTTGGAAAAAAAATGAACTAAAAGGAAAACCGAGAAAACCGGGCGGCGGTTATACCGGTTCGCAATGGGTTTGATGACGGCGGTGGTTTACCGCGGTGGTGGGAGTCCGGCGAGGGGCGGCGGATCGGGCGGCGGCGAGGCGAGGTGGCTCCGGCGCGGCGGCTCGGCTTCGGGCGCGGGGGAAGGCGCGGGCGGCGCGCATGCGAGCGGTGGGGGTGCAGTGGCAAGGCGGCGATGCAGCGGCGGCGGCGCGGTGTGGCGAATCTCGCTGGCGGCGGCGAGATGCGAGCGCCGGCGACGGCGATGCGGCAGCAGGCGGCGAAAGAGGAGAGAGAGGGATCCGGGCGGCGCTTATAAAGGAGGAGGGGAGGTCGAGGCGTGGAGGAGGGGGCACGGAGGCCGAGGCGGTCACGGCGCGGCGGCGAAATCGTGCGGCGGCGGGTCTCCCGCTCGGGAGCTCGGGGATGGCGGTGGCGTGGGCTGGGCCGTGGCATGGCTGGGAGGGAGCCCGGCCCAGTCGGCGGATATTTTTATTTTATTTTATTTTTTATAAAGATTTTGCAGGCAACAGAAAAAGAACAAAATAAATAAAAATTTTATATAGGCATATAATATACCAAAATTTGCAGAAAAAGATTTTCTACAACATGGACATTTTTATAATGCCAAATAAAATCCACACAAATTCAGATAATTCAAAGAGTGCTACTGGTCTAGTAAAATCCAATAAAATCATTTTAAAAATACCAAAATGATTTCAAATAAATTTTTCTCCAATTTTCTATTGTAGGGAATCATGTTACCCTATTTTCCATGTATTTTGTTTTTGGAGAAAAATAATTTTAATAAAACTCAAATAACCCAAATTGAAAAATAATTATTTCAAATGGATTTTAAATTTGAGTTTCTTTGAAACTCCCAACTCATATTTCATATGTTTCGAAGAATTCATTTTAACTTCTCTCGTGAAAATCATTGAGTTGCATAAAGTTTCTAAATTGGAAAATATTTTCCAAATGAAATTCAAATATTTTCAAACACCCCTTTCATTTATTGAAATGGAAGAAGTCATGTCATCTTCTCTCTAGGGTTTCGTATTTGAAGAGACTTTGAATTCACGGAGATCAAAATGCAAAAGGTGAAGGTTTGGGAAAGTACTTTTATTCCCTCTCATTTAACTTTCAAAAAGTTTCGAATTTCACTCAATCAATGACACAACAATCAAACAAACAATCAATCTATCTATTTATTATAACATTCCAAAATTTAGAATTTTGGGATGTTACAAACCTACCACCCTTAAAATGAATCTCGTCCTCGAGATTCGGAGAGGCTAGCAAGAAATAGGTTAGGGTTTGGGGTGTCCTCAAAATCCATCGATCATCACACGGGGTCTGGGGTGCTACCACCCTTAGAAGCATGGTTACGGTTCCATCAAAACTCCTATACTCCATCCTTATTCTTGACAGTGTCGGTCTTCTCAGATCGTAAGGATGATTCCATCTTTGGGCTCTTCCGGTAGTGGCATAACCTTTTCCTCAATTCTTCTGTCCTTTCCTCTTGGTAAGGTTATTCCGAGATTGGGTCTTCTTAGCTGACAGGTCTGGCGCCAATACTAAACAACTATTGATATCTCATGGTGGTCAACAATTTATGGTTCCGTCTGCAGGAAATGGGTCTGGTTGATTCTCACCGTATAACCTACGGTTGGCAAAAGCTGCCTTGTACAAGGGGAAAAATTATTATACCATTCTAAGGTTTAAACAGGGTTTTGATCGTCATCTCTTTACTATAGGTAGGTCACTCAGATTTACCTTCCCACATAGCAAGGCGAATAATAAGAGTAAGTCGGTATGGTGATCAATCCATCTCGCACCCAAATCATTACCTTGTATACGGTTTAGCGAATCCCGCATTCTAACAATCGGTCATCCTCACAAGTATTGCAGAATTTCTCTTGTCGATGAACCAAGTTCGGATATATCCATAGATTCTGCAAGCCAGACATCCAACGTTTCTTCACAACTCTCAGGTTTTGCGTTACTCCTATAAAATCGTATGTCGATAAACGTCGTATCTTCCTCCAGGGCTTTTCCTTCAGCAAGAGTGTGCTTGCTTCTTGGCAGGTCCTGGGGCCTGTGGGTTATGGCCCATATCATTACTTGTAATCCTTGAACTTATCATCGGGCAACTGATCATTATTCCAACATCCAACTTCCAGCTTCCTAGCATACTTAAAATCCATCCAATTGTATTGTCTCCCTTCCTTCTATTTGCACCAAACTAAGACGTGATTACTCAGACTCATCCTGGAATTTCCCTTGATCCATATTTCCACCATCATACCTCCTTTATATCCAATAGTAATTCATCTCTTCATCCTCGTGGGATATCCCTCATATCGAGATAAAACTTATACTTATGAAGTCCATATTCCACTTCATGGAACATCATTATCCTTTCCAGGTTCAAGCGTCCTTACAGGGGAATATTAGCCATCTCTGCATGGCACTTCTTCAACTGGGAAAACGTGAAACACATCATGAACTCCTGACAGTCCTTCGGGTGACTCCAACTTGTTGGCCACTTCTCCCATACGCTCCAAATCTCGGTATGGTCCTACAAATCTCGGGGCTAACTTTCCCTTAACTCCAATTCGTTTAAATCCTCGGAGAGGGGGCACACGAAGACATGCTCTATCTCCAATTTCATAGATTACCTCCTTGCGTTTTTTAGTCTACATAACTCTTCTGCCTGGACTGAGCTACCTTCAATCTATCTCGAATCAACTTAACATTCTCTTCTGACTCCTTGATCACATTTGGTCCAAACAACTGACGGTCTCCAACTTTATCCCACATAGTCTTGGGGTATCACACATATCGAGACAAAACTCGTATTCATTTTGTCCGAAATCCACTCAGTGGAGTATCCTTATCTTTCCCAGGGGTCAAGGGTTCTTACAGGGTACTACCACCCTTAAAATGCACAAATCTTCCATAGACTATATTTCTCATATCCTCAGAAATTGTCAAAATCCTTCTTCATAGAGTATCAACTCATAAAATCCATATCAGTACCAAGGATGCTAACTTTATTCATTCTCAAATGATTTTAATCTCTCGCTTTTACATTACATGTCTCAACTCAATACCTCAATATAAAGGAAAATGTTCTCACTTCTACTACTCCATTTTTTTGTTGCAAACTCAACTATCTAGCACAAGTTTCCTTCTCCTTGGGGCATTCTCTGGCAAAGTGCCCTGCTCCATTACAACTAAAACATATTACTTCTGACAAGTATCAGGTTTCCTTTTTGGGCAACTATTGAGGTAGTGCCCTGACTCCTTGCACCTGTAACAGGTGATATGACTCAGGTCCCTCCTGGGCTCTAATCGGTTTCTCTTCCTGGACTTTTCCATTCCAATTAGGGCTTCTATTTCCTGTGGGTCATACTCTACTTCCTATGTCGGGAATTCTACTAGATCCCCATTAAAAAAAATTGGGAGATGTGTCCTTCTTCTCCATATGAATAGCAAGTCTTAGTGCAGGGTTTAATTGGTTCTTCTTTCGGTGTGTCCCCAACATCTTCCTTCATCACGGGTTCTTATGAAATTTCCATGAGGGCTCCTTTCATTACTTCTTTCTTCTGCTGGATGGTTCATTGTACCATCGGGTAAATGCGACAGAGTAGGATAGTGGGTAGTCCCTTCACACAAGAAACAAGTAATCTGCCTAGTTGGCCATTCTTCAACTGGGTGACTTCCTTCACAATTAGGGCATTCATCCTTGTTTTCTTTATGGGTGTGTCCTATTTCTCCACAAATCATGCCTGCACAAGGTTCCCTCATATCCTTTCCATAAGGCTTCAACTTCTGGGACACAAGCCGAGACTTTGGCTGAGTCAACTTTAATTCTCTCCAAGTGGTTACTCCTTGCCATCCATTCATGGTTTGGTACATCCTCCACCAAGTAGCAGCACCTCTTTCAAAGCACTGAAGAGCATGCTGTGTCATATCATTTCCAACTATAGGGTTATACTCCATGTGATCCTCCATGTTCTGAATCCATCGGTCTGTCTCCAACTGACTCATATTCTCATGAACATTAGAATCATTACCAAGAAACGGAAGTACCTGATAATTCAATTGGCGTGCGCGAGCTCTAGTAATTGGTCCAGTATGTATAGCAGCAGGGGCTGTGGGTGTAACAATGGTAATGATGTCCTCATCATCCTCCCCTTCTTGAAAGGAAGTCGTCCTCGACGAAAGTTCATCGTCCTGACCCAAATAAGGCTTGAAATTTGCAATGTTAAAAGTGGGAGTAACCCCAAAATCTACAGGCAGCTCAAGTTTATATGCATTATCATTTATTTTCTCTAACACCTTAAAAGGACCATCAGCACATGGCATTATCTTTGATTTGCGCAAATTAGGAAATCTATCCTTACGCAAATGTAACCAAACAAGATCTCCAAGTGCAAACACAACATGTTTTCTACCCTTATCTCCAGCAAGTTTATATTTAGCATTCATACGCTCAATGTTTTCCTTAGTTAACTCATGCATTTTTAAAATCAATTCAGCACGTTCTTTAGCATCAAAATTAACCTTCTCAGAAGATGGAAGAGGCAACAAATCAATAGGTGCACGAGGTAGGAAACCATACACAACTTCAAAAGGGCACATCTTATTAGTAGAATGCAATGACCGATT
Organism: Triticum urartu; assembly: GCF_003073215.2. Classification (NCBI taxonomy): domain Eukaryota; kingdom Viridiplantae; phylum Streptophyta; class Magnoliopsida; order Poales; family Poaceae; genus Triticum; species Triticum urartu. The sequence continues at coordinate 84,673,226 of NC_053022.1, read as the reverse complement.
ATAAGCAAATTCAATATGAGGCAAGCATTCTTCCCACATTTTCTTGTTATTCTTCAAAACATCCCTAAGCATAGTAGACAATGTTCTATTGACTACTTTAGTTTGTCCATCAGTTTGGGGGTGACAAGTAGTACTAAAAATCAGCTTAGTCCCCACCTTAGCCCATAAACATCTCCAAAAGTGGCTAAGAAATTTAGTATCACGATCTAAAACAATATTATTTGGCACACCATGCAAGCGAATAATTTCACGAAAGAACAAATCAGAAACATTAACAGCATCATGGCTTTTATGACATGTTATATTGTGTGCCATTTTCGAGAACCTATCCACGACAACAAATATGCTATCCCTCCCCTTCTTTGTTCGAGGTAAAACTAAAACAAAGTCCATAGATATATCCTCCCAAGGAACGCTAGGTACAGGCAAAGGCATATATAAACCATGAGGATTGAGTTGTGACTTAGCTTCTTGACATGTAGTGCAGCGAGCAACAAAACACTCAACATCCCGTCTCATCTTTGGCCAAAAGAAATGTGTAGCAAGTATATCCTCCGTCTTCTTGACACCAAAGTGTCCCATTCATCCTCCTCCATGCGCCTCCTGCAACAACAAAAGACGAACGGAGCTAGCTGGAATGCATAGCTTGTTAGCACGAAACACAAATCCATCGTTAAGAACGAACTTGTTCCAAGTTCGCCCTTCCTTACAATTCTGCAATACATCTTTAAATTCAGCATCATGAACATATTGATCTTTGATGGTCTCGAAACCAAAAAATTTAAAGTCAAGTTGTGAAAGCATAGTATAACGACGAGACAATGCATCAGCAATAACATTTTCTTTACCCTTCTTGTGTTTAATGACATAAGGGAAAGTCTCAATGAATTCAACACATTTAGCATGTCTACGGTTCAGTTTTGCTTGACTTTTAATGTGTTCCGAAGATTCATGATCAGAATGTATAAAAAATTCCTTGGGCTATAAATAATGTTGCCATGTTTCTAAGGTCCGAACAAGAGCATATAATTCTTTATCATAAGTAGAATAGTTCTGACTAGGCCCACTCAATTTTTCAGAAAAGTATGCAACAGGTTTGCCATCTTGTAATAACACACCTCCTAATCCAATTCCACTAGCATCACATTCAAGCTCAAAAGTCTTATTGAAATTAGGAAGTTGGAGTAAAGGAGCATGTGTCAACTTATCTTTCAATACCGTGAAGGCTTCTTCCTGTGCGGTACCCCAAACAAAAGGCACATCCTTCTTTGTAAGCTCGTTGAGAGGTGCAGCAATGGTGCTGAAATCTCTCACAAAACGCCTATAGAAACCAGCGAGGCCAAGGAAACTCCTCACTTGTGTGACGGTTTTGGGCTGCGGCCAACTCTCAATAGCTTCAATCTTGGCTTTATTGACTTTAATTCCCTGTGGAGTAACAACATAGCCAAGAAAAGATACTCGGTCGGTGCAAAAGGTGCATTTTGCAAGGTTACCAAACAAACGTGCATCATATAGAGCAATAAAAACAGCACGTAAATGTTCCACATGTTCCTCCAAAGATTTGATATAAATCAGTATATCATCAAAATAGACTACCACAAAACGTCCAATGAAAGCACGTAAAACTTCGTTCATTAGTCTCATGAAAGTACTAGGTGCATTAGTTAACCCAAAAGGCATGACTAACCACTCATATAAACCAAACTTAGTTTTAAATGCCGTTTTCCATTCATCTCCCAATTCCATACGAATTTGATGGTATCCACTACGCAAATCAACTTTGGAGAATATTGTAGAGCCACTCAATTCATCAAGCATGTCGTCTAGCCTAGGAATAGTATGACGATAACGAATAGTAATAATATTATTAAATCCTCTACAATCAACACACATACACGACGTACCATCCTTTTTCGTCAATAAATGATAGGAACAGCACAAGGACTAAGGGATTCACGTATATAACCTTTGTGAAGCAGCTCCTGTACTTGACGCATAATCTCCTTCGTCTCCTCTGGATTGGTACGGTATAGCGCATGGTTGGGTAATGATGCACCGGGAATTAAGTTAATTTGATGCTCAATCCCTCGAATAGGTGGTAATCCCGGTGGCACGTCTTGTTGAAAGACGTCAGCGAACTCCTACAAAATGTTAGTGACAGCAGGAGGCAAAGAGGAAGGCACATCCTCGAATGAAAATAATGCCTCTTTGCACACAAAAGCATAGAAAACAGATTTGCTAAAATCTAGATCATCAATATCAGATTTGGTGGCAACACTAGATGGTTTATTATTAGGCTTCATTTGTTGCTCAAATTCTTTTGCCACAATCCGATTTTCACTCTTATTGTTCTCCTGTTTTGCTTTATTAGATCTATTAATATCATATTTCAAAATAGAATCAGGAGTCATTGGAAGCAAAGTAATATTTTTATCCTTATGAACAAGAGTATACTGATTGTTTCTACCATGGTGTACATATTTTTTTATCAAATGGCCATGGTCTACCAAGTAATAAGGAACATGCTTGCATAGGTACCACATCACAATCACCATAATCAGCATATGTAGCGATACTAAACTGCACACGAACAGTACGTGTTACCTTAACCTTGCCGCTGTTGTTGAACCATTGAATGTAGTAAGGATGTGGATGTGGTCTTGTGGTGAGGGATAACTTCTCCACCATCTCCATGCTAGCCAAGTTGTTGCAGCTCCCTCCATCTATGATGACGCGAACAGAACATTCCTTCACAACTCCCTTTGTATGGAACAAATTATGCCTCTGATTTTGCTCAGCTTGTGTAACCTGCACACTCAAAACACGTTGAGCAACTAAACATTCATACCTGTCAACATCTTTAGCAGCCACGTATTGCGTCTCATGATCAGAATCATCCCCACCGTGTTCTTCATGTGTAATAAGAGCCAAAGTCTCCTCATCATAGTCACTAGCGGACTCATACCCACCATCCTCAGTAGCAATCATCACACGCTGAGATTGGCTTTCTCTCGCAAAATGTCCTCTTCCCTTAAAACAACATCAAATAATATCACTTGTGTGCCCTATTGATGCCATGGAAGAAGAAGAGCTCTGCGTAGGTCCAGCAGGTGTGCTCTTGGCAGATAGTGGTGGTTGTGCCTGCTTTCTTGTATCACGGCTGGAGGTGGCACCTGATGGAGGTGCTGGTGGAGTGGAAGTAGAGGATGCACGTGGTGTCCATGATGAAGATCGACCTGCAGAAAAGGTAGGTCGCACCAATGCCTGTCGATCCTGCAGTTCACGTTCAGCTTTACAAGCAAGATGGAATAAATGAGTGATATTAGTATACTCATTATACTCTAGAATGGTCTGAATCTCTCTATTTAATCTACCCATAAAACGTGCAAGCATAGCTTCATTCTCCTCAACAATACCACATCTAATCATGCCAGTTTGTAATTCCTGATAATATTATTCTACAAAAAAAAATTCCTTGTCTTAAACGCTGCAATTTTTGAAGTAATTCGCGTTGATAATATGGTGGAACCCAACGAGTACGCATAGAAGTTTTCAAAGCAGCCCAAGTAGCTGGAATAGGATATAGTCTACAATGTTCAGACCACCAAACACATGCAAAGCTAGTGAAAGCACAAACAGCAGGAGGAACGTGTCTCTCCTCAGATAGAGCAATATTGCAAACATGTAAATCGTTGTTCAGTTTCTAACTCCCAAGTAAGATATATATCAGGAACATATCTACCCTCAAATGGTGAAATATTCAATTTTAGTTTAGGAAGATGGTCATGCACCTCAGGTGGTGGTGCAGCCCTACCGTTGCGATGATATGCATGAGGACGACCTGGTGGTGGTGGTGCTGGTGGTTGCACGTAGTTCTGATTTTGGTCAACCTCATCCTCGTAATGGTCCTCCATCTCTGCAGTAGCAGCAGGAGCGGCAGAAGCATCAACAGTGGCACCAGAAGTTTGCCCAGGGTCAATGGGAATGCGTTGTGCTCGTCCCACTTGATTTGGAAAGCGGCGTTGTTGTTGTTGTTGTTGTTGGAGAGGTGCGTTAGGGGGCAGTCGGTGGTGGTGGTGGAAGACGCGCGAGCAATTCATTAAACTTGTTATCGAGCTTTGTTTTGAACGTCTTCTCCATGCCATCTATCTTCTCCATGGCCTCATCAAATCTGTTTAGCACATCTTGCACCTCTCCACTCATTATTTGCTGAAATTTATCATGCAACTCCTTATTCGTCAGGTTCCCCCAGTCAGTCTAGTCGGCTTGTGATCCTGCCATGGTTAGCAGCAATAGAAACACACAAGAATATGATCCTACAGACTACTAACAAGAGGTGGTGGTGGATGTCACAAATCCGTCAAGCAAGTCTCATATTCTTACCAGTTCTTACCCAGCAGCAGGCGGTGATCAGCAATCGGCGGAGTCAAAACTCTCAAATCTTGGATAGAGCGATTACCTGGGAGAGTCAAACGCACGACGTAGATGTATGTGGAGCTGGGAAGGCTTATAATATGGTAGCAAAAAGGGTCAGCAATAATCAATTCAGAGATGCAATGTTGAATAAACACCCAATGACGGTACTGTGCTGGTCCTAGGCTAGACCATGCTAGAGACGCGAACCTAGAACACTAACAAAATCACGGCGCTGCACGTAAACAAGGGAGGAGCACTCCCTGAATTTTTTTTCTTTTTTTTCACTTTTTTTGCACTTTTTTCCTCTTTTTTTTGCTCCGCAACAATTTTTTTTGAAAAAGTCTACAAATGGTCTAAAAACTGCCTAGCTAGAATTTTACAGACTTAGTTTTTTTTGTCACGACTCGAAGTATCGCGTGATCCGGAAATCGAAAACAATGCAACAATTACTGGACTCGGACTAGGACTGGTGGCGGAGATAAATCTGGTGGAATCTCGGACTGGTGGTGGCGATGAATCTGGTGGAAATCGGACTGGTGGCGGATATATCTTCTAGGTGGACTCGGATTGGCATGATGGCGGTAGATATCTGGTGGCGTATATGGACTCAGATTGATGGTGAATATGTGGTGGTGAATATGACAGCGACGATGAAGTTGGTGTGGTGGTGGTATATGGCAGCAGCGATGATGATGATGTGGTGGTGATATATGGAGCGACGACGTGACAACCTGTGAACAGAACTCGAAACTCTAAAGGACTAGACGCTATGATGATGACATCAATACCATTGTTACACCGACAGCCCCTACTGTTACATATACTGGACCAATTACTAGAGCTCGCGCACGCCAATTAAATTACCAGGTACTTTCGTTTCTTGGTAATGATTCTAATGTTCATGAGAATATGATGCTGCCTAAATTGGATACATTTGTTTTGCTTACAAATGAAGGGCCTAGCTTGGAGAGGGATGAACATTGGAGCAAGAACACGCATCGAGTTGATGGCATGCGCAAGGGGATCAAGAACGGAGTTACAAGTGATGATTTCAGGACATTGAAGCCACCATAAGGAGTGCATGAAGCCTTGGACGAAATGTACAAGATGACACATCATAATATTCGTCCACAGGCTATTCTAGGTGTTGCGTCACCTTATTAATAGGCCAGGCCCATGTAATTTCGAAATACTTAAGTATAGGCTATTTCTAGAGTCCATATGTGTGGGGAAACAAGAGTTGGGGTTGTTTTCGGACCCCACCCTCAAGGGCCATGAAATTCCCCCCTCTTCCTCCATATATACAGCCCTTAGGGCGTCGTTTAGACTTTGGGTTTTGTTTAGATTAAAAGTTCGCCATAGCTGCAACTTCGCGTACTTCGTTTGTGTTCAACGACCAGACCAAGGCGTCACAGAACCCCACCTTGATCAATAAAGCTTTCATCTTATATTCGCAATATCCAGATTGCAATCTCAGTTTCTTGCTTGTTCTTCGTTTGCTTGCAGGAAACAGACCCTCGTGGTCAGGTTGATCGTGCTCCGGCATGGTCAATAACCCTCTGAGGTTGGTTTAGCGATTACTAAGGCGCGACGTCTCGCACGTTCGTAGTCGGATCGTCAAGGTCGACTCCCATAGAAAACGATAGCCACCATCTCATCGAAACATCGGGACACCTTTCCCTCTAACAAGTGGTATCAGATTTTCAGGTTGCTCGGTGAGATTTTACAGTTTTTCCTAGTTTAGATCGAGTCTATTCTTCGTACCTATAGTCCAGGAAAAAGCCAAAAAAATAGGGTTAGTTCATCCTATCCAAATCAATCTGAGCCTTTTCATAATCTTTTCTGTATTTGCTTTGTTGAATTTGTGGTTGTATCGTCGTGTCAAGTTGCTAGTCTTAGCGTCTAGTCCTTGAGAGTTTCGAGTTCTGTTCGTAGGTTGTCACGTCACCGCTGCCATATATCACCACCGCATCATCATCATCGCTCCTGCCATATACCACCACCACACCAACTTCATCGTCGCTGCCATATTCACCACCAATCCGAGTCCATATACGCCACCACATATCCGCCGCCATCACGCCAATCCGAGTTCACCTGCAACATATATCCGCCACCAGTTCGATTTCCACCAGATTCATCGCCGCCACCAGTCCGAGATTCCACCAGATTCATCTCCGCCACCAGTCCTTGTCCGAGTCCAGTAATTGTTGCATTGTTTTCGAGTTCTAGATCACACCATACTCCGAGTCGTGACAGAGTAGGACTCCCGAGATTCCGTGCTACCCGCAGAAGAAAAATAGTTCCAAACTCAAAAAAAAAAACTAAGTCTGGAAAATTCTGGCTAGGCAGTTTTTAAACCATTTGTAGACTTTTTCGAAAAAAATTTGTTGCGGAGCAAAAAAAAAAGAGGAAAAAAAAGGCAAAAAAATGAAAAAAATTCAGAGTGTGCTCCTCCATTGTTTACATGCAGCGCCGTGATTTTGTTAGTGTTCTAGGCTCGCGTCTCTAGCACGGTCTAGCCTAGGACCAACATAGTACCGTCGTTGATCGTTTATTCAACTTTGCATCTCTGAATTGATTATTGCTGACCCTTTTTGCTACCATATTATAAGCCTTCCCAGCTCCACATATGATGTAGGGTAGGAACTCTATAGCCCAATCTTTCACGAAAGGAGCGGATCCCGGGGACAAACACGAAGAACACGAGGATGAACGGAAGGAAAACACAAGAGGAAATCACTAAACCGACACGAATAAGTCACACATGGGCTAGATCCTCGAGTACATAGAACGATACACGAATCCACGGACAACTAGGGACGATACACGGTAACCGGTTCTTCTCCGTGAGGAGGTATTGTATCCACAAGGGGATCTTCCCTTGAAAAGGGGTCTTGAATCCAAGGTGGATCTTCTTTGAAGAGGGGCCGCGATCTCTCTTGAGGAGTAGATCCGATATGGTTGAGTAATGCTCTATCTTTCAAATGAGCTAAACTAGTGCTAACCCTAACTAGGAGGAGGTGGAGAGTATATATAGTCTAGGCGAATGAAAGGGTAAGTGGCTTCGGCCCAACACAAGGGCGGGCGCATAGGCGTCGGACGTCCAATAGGTATCGGACGTCCAGTGGCTCGCGAGGGTCTGGTCGTCCGGTGCATGTCGGACGTCCAGCATTTGGCTCTGGACAGGTGGTGTCGGACGTCCGGTCGGCGTCGGTCTTCCTGGCGCTGGAGAGTGTCGGACGTCCGGTGTCTCCGGTCGTCCGTAGATTTGGCTCGGGTCCTCAGGGGCCGGACGTCCGGGCTGGGCCGGTCGTCCGGTGGCTGTAGCTTCGCGCAGCTTCTTCTCTGGGTCCTTGTACTTGGCGTCCTCGCTAGATGTTCCGTTGGATGTGGTGGCTTCGTGGCTTTCCTCCAAGTACCTGAGCATGCATAGAACACACGTTGGAGGTAGTAGCCATATCTCACTTGTAGAAAGTGATGGTTCGTAGAGGAGCGAGTTCACCTTGTGTCCAATGGCGTATGTTCGAGGTCTCGTCATATGTCCACTTTGGGGTTTGGAGAGTAGTCGGAGTGTACATGGGGATGAATGTGGGATGCTCCGCATCATCTCCCCTCCCTTGGGAAAGATCCGACCTCGGATCGTGATCCTCATCACCATGGAAACGGTTGTCGTAGACGGACATAGCTCGGTGTCGTGGCACTCCTCAACTTGAAGGTCCATAGGGTCCATCTCCAATGTCGGTCCTCCGTCAAATATATGTATCATGTAGACAAGAAGAAGGAAACAACAATGAAAGTATGGCCCATCCAATATGCATATTTGAAGATGGCCCAAAGGGAAGGAGGTAACCTTTAGGAGGTTCTCAAGGATGATGGAGTTGCGCATCTTGTATGCCTTCACATAACCAAGTTGTCTCATGATGTTACCGCCTTGTGAATCCTTCAAAATGAAAGAACATGACAAACTCTCGGAAGAACAAATGAGGTTAGCGGAAGTGCAAAACCTATCATTCGTGTGGTAAGATACCCAACAAGTGTATGCATCATGCTCATCATGAGAAAGGACAAGGGAGCATTTCATAGTATGGAGGCATATGATGCAATAACAACCAAATGCAATAGGCTCAATCAAACAAGCATGCATCACAAGTGAAGTGTCCAAGTCTCCAAGATCATTAAGCATAGAGGCAACTATAGGAGGCAAGTGACAATAAACAAGATATATCATGTGAGAGGCATGAACATATATGTCATCAACCCAAGAAAGCAAGTGATAGTGGAACATTGGTGATGCAACATAGCAAGCAATCATAGCGATCAAGTCAAGCAAGCTAGTAGTGCGAAGATGCAACATACTAGGAGGAATCATGGAAAGCATGTCATTGGTGCAAATAGTTGGCATGATTAAATCACATGACATAGCACAAACATGAAAGCAAGATATGAGCAAAATAGCATCAATAGCATGTGGCACATGATAAACATGGCAATAGCAACAAGGATCTCCACCAAGCATGCAAATACACATAGGAGTATCATGATGGTGAATCATGGGTAGATGCAAGCAAGGGTCACAATTGCATGGCAAAGGTATAGAAGCAAGCATAGCATGCAAAGTGAACACGGTAAAATGAGAATGAAGCAACAAATGATATATAGCCCATAGCCGTGTGAGATCCAAGTATAAGAGATGCGCGTAGTCCTTGCGCGAAGGGAATGGTGGTAATGATAGTCCACGGGATCCCAAGTCATCGTTGCTCTCAAGAGCTCGCTTCGTCAATTCTTGGGATTGAGAGGTTGACGAGTATACATGAGTACCTACACAAGACAAAGACAAAGGAAAAATTGTGTGTGCGTGGTAGATGTACACATCATCCATCATGATGCGCACGTGCTTGTGTTGGTTAGCACTAAATAGCCAATGCTCAAATAAATGAGATGCGTGATATAGAAACATGTCATCCATCATGAGAGGTTTGTTGTTATGTATAGCATAATGGAGACTCAAAATGTGTAATGCATCACAAGAAATATGTAGAGCATTGTTGTGCATGGGATGCATATGGTGCACGCAATTATGGGAATCATGCAAGGTATGAAATGCATCAAGATCTCCTAATATGTATGAGGAAACTATGGGGGTCTCCTCATGAGCATTTATGGAAACATCACATGGAGAATATTGAAAACATCCAAAACAATGCATATGTGGAACATTGTGATCATGGCGTGGCATAGTAGATGAATTGCGCAAATCATGTAAAGGAAGCATGGCAATATCATCAAAAGAAAAACAAAAGCAAATGACCATCATCTCGTCATCTATGCCATAAGTGCAAATGGGATTTATCTTAATGGGGCATGCATAGTTACTATGTTGAGATTGAAATGATGCAATATGGGAGATCTCACTCATAGCATATGACAAGTTCAAAGGATTGTCAAACATAATGTGACCAATAGAATTTTCACAAGATATCCTATGAAGCATAGCATCACAACTAGGCAACTCAACATGCTCATCATCATATTCATCATAAATAGGTAGGTCAAGGCATGAAGAAGTCTCACTAGCGTGAAGCATGGTAATAGGTAGGTCAACATCATGGGAGCAATCGATGTCAAGATAGTCCACTAGTGGGACAAGAGAAGTACCATCACTTGTGTTACCTTTGGAGCATCGCTCATTTGTTGTAGGTGAGGTGTTGAAGATCGTCTCGTTGTCATCTTCATCTTGATGGAACCATGTGGGGGGTGCACCATCGTCCACCATGGCCATCGTCGTCTCCATTGGAGGTATGGACTCGTCGAGGATAGGCGTTTCATCATGTAGGAGACCTAGCACCAAAGAAGAAAACACACTAGGAGTAGAGGTTAAGTCGTTAGAAATCAAAGTGGCCTCACATGCCGTCTCAACTACCTCACTCACTAAGTGTTGTGGCTCACTCACTCCCTCTTGGATGCTCTCACTCGTATGGTTGGTGGAGTCACTCAAATGGCTCTCAACCTCACATAGGATGTGTTGCATTCTCTCAAGTGTGGGGCTAATGGTGGTCACACTCATCCTCTCATAGGAAATTCTCTCAATGTCACGTGTGGTGGAGTCACTCATGTCACTCATGTGTTGGTGGCTCTCCTCACATGGCAATTGGGGCATCTCGTCACATGTCGTTGTCGGAGAGATGTTGGTGCAAATGTCTCCATGCTCAATCATGTCGTGGTCGTAGCCGTGGATGAAGGCCGAAGATGGCACATCATCACTCTTCTCGAAGACCAAAGATAAGGTCTCATGAGGAGTCTCGTAGCTTGACTCGGAGTATGAGTCCAGTAGTGGCGCCGTCTTCATGTTGTTGAAGAGGTTCGTGCTCGTCGCCGTGGTCGAAGAGGATGGCCCTTGCTCGACCTTCTTGTCGCTGCCTTGTTGTTGGAGGCCCAAATGATGTGGCACCTCGTAGCTCGTCTCCATGACCGAAGGGAAATTCCCATGCTCGGCCATCTTACTTGAGGGGCTTCCAAAGATGGAAGTGTCTCCCTCGCTCGTAGGTAGTCACCTTGGACTTGATGAAGTCGATGTAGGCGTACACGTGGGAAGTAGGCGAAGATGTCGTACATCCAAAGGCGAAGATGCCTTGAGAACACTTGGCGAAGATGCCGAAGTGGTTGATGTAGCCGTAGCACCGTCTTTGTGGTGGTCGTCTCGCGGACTTCTTTTGTGCTCATGAAGCTTCGACTTGGCGTGAGGTAGTGCTTGTTGGGACTTTTGCACTTGCGCTTGTGGAGCATCTTCATGATGATGACGTCGTTGTCGTGCTTGAGCTCATAGTAGATGTCGTTCGTCGTCGTCGTGCACATGATGCTTGGAGGTGACTTGCCCTTCATGATGATGTGGACGTGGAAGACTTGCGCTTGCATCGCCTGGGAGCTCCGAAGACTTGTGACTTTAATGTCGCCACCTTGAGGATGATGAAGGGGAAGTAGACTTGATCAAGGCCGGAATCTCCTCCATCCTTGCATCTTGCTCCTCTTTATGTGCGGAAAGCTTCTTGTCGATGTAGTCCCTTTTCCTTGCTTTGGAGTGACGAATGTCGATGGAGATGTTCTCGTTGCACTCTCGCAATCTTGATTGTGCGCCTTGCATTTGTCGTTGTAGATCGAAATTTGACGCTTTGGTGATGTAGTTGTTCACCCCGTCGTTGTTGTGGAAGATCGGAGATGAAATGCCTTGCCTATCCATCCCAAGATTCGAGGCAAAATGAGTGGAGAAAGAGAAGAACGAATACCAAATGTACCTTGACCGAAGTTCAAAGTGGATCAATGATCACTCCAATGTGGACAAGGAAATAGCACAATTGGTACCAATTCTTGTCGGTTTCTCACACCTACACAATTAAGGCTTATGGTGGAGCTCGGTGAGGATAGTGGCACACAAATTTAATGCAAAATGTTAGCAAGAGTCAATAATGTTGAAAGAGATTCACAAATTCGCAAGTGTAACAAGTAGACCAATAGCAATATGTGGCACACAGAAACACACACAGGGATAGATAAATGGGGTCTTGCAACCAAGGATGAGCACAAAATGTGGAATCCACGGAAAACGCTCGTGTTGCACAACTCAAGAGAGACGCTAGCACGATTGCTCTATAGGCGGATACGACACTTGTGCACAACCTATAAGATGCAAAATTGATAAACTTTCTATCGCAAGTATGCTATATATGTATGGTTCCCGGTGTTTGATCCAAGATGATCGAATATGACAATCTTATGCAATGTGGTGGATGCTATGGCTATTGCTTACAAGCTTCTTTGCTCTTTCTTTTTTTCTTTGCTTAAAAGATTATTCTCTTTTTTTTGTATGGCCACTTTGCGAAATGCACAAACAAACATAGCTATTATGTATATGCGGGAACAAACTTGAGGCACACGAGATGATATCATACCAATACGGTATGGTATGTATGCAATGTATGGTGTAGATCACTAATGTGCAAAAGTAACGTTGCCGGCAATACTCAAATGACTAGTCTCGATAGGCTAGTAACGCAAAATGGGCTAGGGGTTATCAATGCAATGGCAAGGGAATATACAATGGAGGGATACCACGATATCGAGATGATATGGAGGTTACCGTTCGTGGCGATGATGAGTGGCGGTGATCTTGATGGAGATACCAAGATGATGGAGACTCGTCCCTAAGTAGCCGAAACACCTTAGGAAACGGAAAAACAGCGAACTCAAAATCTCAAATGTGAAAATGGTTGTAGCGGGATGCGGTAGTGGTTGCGAAAGTGCAATGATGGGTTTTGCGAGTAGGCAATGCGGAAATGGAAAGTAAGGTGGTGAACTATACACAGTATCGGAGTTGGAAGCATGGTCCCTAAGTAGCCGAAGCTCCTTAGGAGACACAACTCACAACACAAACAAAAATGGGTTAAGTTGGGGTGGCGGAAATGTACTGTGGGCTATGCCTATGCGGAAGCGGTGGTGGTGGTTGAAGAAGAAGCAACCATCCCTAATTAGCCTAGAAACCTTAGGAGACTCAAATCACTCCTCAAGCAACCACTAATGCGATGGGGAACAAAATTCGTTAGGTTGCGGAAGTTGGTGGTGGTGTAGCGGATGATGTGGTGGAAGCCCTAGGCAAAGATGCCAAAATTCACAAACTTTGATGGAGTCAAAAGGTGTTGGTGGTATTTCTGTGGTAAGGGGGATGTCAACAGCTTCAAAACGAGCTAAAGAACGTCAAAATCGGAGTTCGGATGAATTAGTTATGGCCGAAACAAAAATCAGCCGAAGTTGATATCTACAGGTAGCGGACGTCCGGAAAAAACTGTCGTCCGGTCGCCGCACGTCCGGTCGGGTCGGAAATCCGGTGATTCTGCTCGGGTTAGGGAGTTCCGGTCGTTCGGTAAGGTCGGACGTCCGGTGGTTCCCGCGGCTCCGGACGTCCGGTAAAGGGCCGGTCGTCTGGTGTATCGGGGTCAACTCGAGATTCGAGATTCGGGACGCGATTTTGGGCGGAATTTGGTGATTTGGGGGTCAAAATTGATGAGATTTCATGGATGAAAGATGGGGAAACTTGGGGAGATGCTAGATCCACTCGAAACCAAGCAAATTCATGGATCAAAATCAACAAAACATCATCAAACCAACAAATCAAAAAAAAAATTGGGGCTATTTTTGGTGGGGATTTTCAAATTTAGGACGAAATCAAGCAAAAGAAGGCTAGAAAACGGTTGGGGAGGATCCGAAATCGTGATCAACGTGGCTCATGATACCAAGATGATATCATGAGACAAGCTGGCTCTGATACCAAGATGATGTAGGGTAGGAACCCTATAGCCCGATCTTTCACGAAAGGAGTGGATCCTGTGGATAAACACGAAGAACACGGGGATGAACGAAAGGAAAACACAAGAGGTAATCACTAAAACGACACGAATAAGTCACACTTGGGCTAGATCCTCGAGTACATAGAACGATAGACGAATCCACGGACAACTAGGGACGATACACGGTAACCGGTTCTTCTCCGTGAGGAGGTCTTGTATCCACAAGGGGATCTTCCCTTGAAAAGGGGTCTTGAATCCAAGGTGGATCTTCTCCGAAGAGGGGCCGCGGTCTCTCTTGAGGAGTAGATCCGATATGGTTGAGCAATGCTCTATCTCCCAAATGAGGTAAACCAATGCTAACCCTAACTAGGAGGAGGTGGAGAGTATATATAGTCTAGGCGAATGAAAGGGTAAGTGGCTTCGGCTCAACACACGGGCGGGCGCATAGGCGTCGGACGTCCGACGGGTACTGGACGTCCGGTGGCTCGCGAGGGTCCGGTCGTCCGGTGCATGTTGGACGCCCGGCGTTTTGGCTCTGGACAGGTGGTGTCGAACGTCCGGTAGGCGTCGGTCGTCCGGGCGCTGGAGAGTGTCGGACGTCCGGTGTCTCCAGTCGTCCGTAGATTTGGCTCGGGTCCTCAGGGGCCGGACGTCCGGGCTGGGCCGGTCGTCCGGTGGCTGTAGCTTCGCGCAACTTCTTCTCTGGGTCCTTGTACTTGGCGTCCTCGCTACATGTTCCGTTGGATGTGGTGGCTTCGTGGCTTTCCTCCAAGTACCTGAGCATGCATAGATCACACGTTGAAGGTAGTCCATAACTCACATGTAGAAAGTGATGGTTCAGAGAGGAGCGAGTTCACCTTGTGTCCAATGGCGTATGTTCGAGGTCTCGTCATATGTCCACTTTGGGGTTTGGAGAGTAGTCGGAGTGTACATGGGGATGAATGTGGGATGCTCCGCATCAACATACATCTACGTCGTGCGTTTGACTCTCCCTGGTAATCGCTCTATCCAAGCTTTGAGAGTTTTGACTATGACGGTTGCCGATCACCGCCTGCTGATGGGTAAGAACTGGTAAGAATTTGAGATTTGCTTGACGGATTTGTGACACCACCACCACCTCTTGTTAGTAGTCTGCAGGATCATATTCTTGTGTGTTTCTATTGTTGCTAACCATGGCTAGATCACAAGCCGACGAGACTGACTGGGAGAACATGACGAATACAGAGTTGCATGCTAAATTTCAGCAAATGATGAGTGGACAGGTGCAAGATGTGCTAAATAGATTTGAAGAGGCCATGGAGAAGATAGATGGCATGGAGAAGACGTTCGAAACAAAGCTCGATAACAGGTTTAATGAATTGCTCGTGCGTCTTCCACCACCACCATCGGCTGCACCTAACGCACCTCTACAACAACAACAACGACTACCTACACATCGTGAAACAGCCCTCCGCCGAGCGAGCCATCTCCCTCTTGCACCTGGCCAAACTGTTGGTGCTGCTGTTGGTACTTCTATGGCTCCTGCTGCTGATGCGGAGGAGGATGATTTTGCCGGAGATTACGAGGATGAGGTTGATCAAAATCAGAACTACATGCCACCACCAGCACAGCAACCACCAGGTCGTCCACATACAAATAATGCCAATGGTAGGGCTCACCCTCAGGTACGAGATCATGACCATCTCCCTAAACTAAAATTGAATATTCCACCATTTGAGGGTAGATATGTTCCTGATATATATCTTACTTGGGAGTTAGAAACTGAACAACGATTTACATGTTTACAATATCCCGAGGAGAGACGTGTTCCTCCCGCTGTTTGTGCATTCACTAGTTTTGCATGTGTTTGGTGGTCTGAGCATTGTAGATTATATCCTATTCCAGCTACTTATGCTGCTTTGAAAACTGCTATGCGTACTCGTTGGGTTCCACCATATTATCAACGTGAATTACTTCAAAAATTGCATCGCTTAAGACAAGGAAAAAATTCTGTAGAAGAATATTATCAGGAATTACAAACTGGCATGATTAGATGTGGTATTGTTGAGGAGAATGAAGCTATGCTTGCATGTTTTATGGGTGGATTAAATAGACAAATTCAGACCATTCTAGAGTATAAGGAGTATACTAAGATCACTCGTTTATTCCATCTTGCTTGTAAAGCTGAACGTGAAGTGCAGGATCGACAGGCATTGGCGCGAACTAACTTTTCTGCAGGTCGATCTTCATCATGGACACCACGTGCATCCTCTACTTCCACTCCACCAGCACCTCCATCAGGTGCCACCTCCAGCCGCGATACAAGAAAGCAGGCACAACCACCACTATCTGCCAAGAGCACACCTGCCGGACCTGCGCAGAGCTCTTCTTCTTCCATGGCATCAGCAGGGCACACGAGTGATATTATTTGTCGTCGTTGTAAGGGAAGAGAACATTTTGCGAGAGAATGCCAATCTCAGCGTGTGATGATTGCTACTGAGGATGGTGGGTATGAGTCCGCTAGTGACTATGATGAGGAGACTTTGGCTCTTATTACACGTGAAGAACACGATGGAGATGATTCTGATCATGAGACGCAATACATGGCTCCTGAAGATGCTGACAGGTATGAATGTTTAGTTGCTCAACGTGTTTTGAGTGTGCAGGTCACACATGCTGAGCAAAATCAGAGGCATAATTTGTTCCATACAAAGGGAGTTGTGAAGGAACGTTCTGTTCGCGTCATCATAGATGGAGGGAGCTGCAATAACTTGGCTAGCATGGAGATGGTGGAGAAGCTATCTCTCACCACAAGACCACATCCACATCCTTACTACATCCAATGGTTCAACAACAGTGGCAAGGTTAACGTAACACGTACTGTTCGTGTGCATTTTAGTATCTCTACATATGATGATTATGTTGATTGTGATGTGGTACCTATGCAAGCATGTTCCTTATTACTTGGTAGACCATGGCAATTTGATAAAAAAATCTGTACACCATGGTAGAAACAATCAATATACTCTTGTTCATAAGGATAAAAATATTACTTTGCTTACTATGACTCCTGAATCCATTTTGAAAGATGATATTAATAGAGCTAATAAAGCAAAACAGGAGAAAAATAAGAGTGAAAATCAGATTGTGGCAAAATAATTTGAGCAACAAATGGAGCCTAATAATAAACAATCTAGTGTTGCTTGTGAAATTAAATTGAAAAGTGCATGTTTACTTGCCACCAAATCTGATATTGATGATCTAGATTTCAGCAAATCTGTTTGCTATGCTTTTGTGTGCAAAGAGGCATTATTTTCATTCGAGGACGTGCCTTCCACTTTGCCTCCTGCTGTCACTAACATTTTGGAGGAGTTGGCTGACGTCTTTCCAGAAGACGTGCCACCGGGATTACCACCTATTCGAGGTATTGAGCATCAAATTGACTTAATTCCCGAGGCATCATTACCCAACCGTGCACCATACCGTACCAATCCAGCGGAGACGAAGGAGATTATGCGTCAAGAACAAGAACTGCTTGACAAAGGTTATATACGCGAATCATTTAGTCCTTGTGCTGTTCCTATCATTTTAGTGCCGAAAAAGGATGGTACGTCACGTATGTGCGTTGATTGTAGAGGCATTAATAATATTACTATTCGTTATCGTCGTCCTATTCCTAGGCTAGATGATATGCTTGATGAATTGGGTGGCTCTACAATATTCTCCAAAGTTGATTTGCGTAGTGGATACCATCAAATTTGTATGAAATTGGGAGATGAATGGAAAACAACATTTAAAACTAAGTTTGGATTATATGAGTGGTTAGTCATGCATTTTGGGTTAACTAATGCACCTTGTACTTTCATGAGGTTAATGAACGAAGTTTTACGTGCTTCTATTGGACGATTTGTGGTAGTTTACTTTGATGGCATATTGATTTATAGCAAATCTTTGGAGGAACATTTGGAACATTTACGTGCTGTTTTTATTGCTCTACGTGATGCACGTTTGTTTGGTAACCTTGGAAAGTGCACCTTTTGCACCGACCGAGTATCTTTTCTTGGCTATGTTGTTACTCCACAGGGAATTGAAGTTGATAAAGCCAAGATTTAAGCTATTGAGAGTTGGCCGCAGCCCAAAACGGTCACACAAGTGAGGAGTTTCCTTTGCCTCGCTGGTTTCTATAGGCGTTTTGTGTGAGATTTCAGCACCATTGCTGCACCTCTCAACGAGCTTACAAAGAAGGATGTGCCTTTTGTTTGGGGTACCGCACAGGAAGAAGCCTTCACGGTATTGAAAGATAAGTTGACGCATGCTCCTTTACTCCAACTTCCTGATTTTAATAAGACTTTTGAGCTTGACTGTGATGCTAGTGGAATTGGATTAGGAGGTGTGTTATTACAAGATGGCAAACCTGTTGCATACTTTTCTGAAAAATTGAGTGGGCCTAGTCTGAACTATTCTACTTATGATAAAGAATTATATGCTCTTGTTCGGACTTTAAAAACTTGGCAACATTATTTATGCCCCAAAGAATTTGTTATACATTCTGATCATGAATCTTTGAAACACATTAAAAGTCAAGCAAAACTGAGTCGTAGACATGCTAAATGGGTTGAATTCATTAAGACTTTCCCTTATGACATTAAACACAAGAATGGTAAAGAAAATGTTATTGCTGATGCATTGTCTCGTCGTTACACTATGCTTTCACAACTTGACTTTAAAATATTTGGTTTGGAGACAATCAAAGATAAATATGCAGAATTGTAAAGAAGGTAGAACATGGAACAAGTTCGTCGTTAATGATGGATTTGTGTTTCGTTCTAACAAGCTATGCATTCCAGCTAGCTCCGTTCGTCTTTTGTTGTTGCAGGAGGCGCATGGAGGAGGACTAATGGGACACTTTGGCGTGAAGAAGACGGAGGATATACTTGCTACACATTTCTTTTGGCCAAAGATGAGACGGGATGTTGAGCGTTTTGTTGCTCGCTGCACTACATGTCAAAAAGCTATGTCATGACTCAATCCTCATGGTTTATATATGCCTTTGCCTATACCTAGTGTTACTTGGGAGGATATATCTATGGACTTTGTTTTAGGTTTACCTCGAACAAAGAAGGGGAGGGATAGCATATTTGTTGTCGTGGATAGATTCTCGAAAATGGCACACTTTATACCATGTCATAAAAGCGATGATGCTGTTAATGTTGCTGATTTGTTCTTTCGTGAAATTATTCGCTTGCATGGTGTGCCACATACTATTGTTTCAGTCATGATACTAAATTTCTTAGACACTTTTGGAGATGTTTATGGGCTAAGTTGGGGACTAAACTGCTTTTTAGTACTACTTGTCACCCCCAAACTGATGGACAAACTGAAGTAATCAATAGAACATTGTCTACTCTGCTTAGGGATGTTTTGAAGAATAATAAGAAAATGTGGGAAGAATGCTTGCCTCATATTGAATTTGCTTATAATCGTTAATTGCATTCTACTACTAAGATGTGCCCTTTTGAAATTGTGTATGGTTTCCTACCTCGTGCACCTATTGATTTGTTGCCTCTTCCATCTTCAGAGAAGGTTAATTTTGATGCTAAAGAACGTTCTGAGTTGATTTTAAAAATGCATGAGTTAACTAAGGAAAACATTGAGCGTATGAATGCTAAATATAAACCTTCTGGAGATAAGGGTATAAAACATGTTGTGTTTGCGCCTGGAGATCTTGTTTGGTTACATTTGCGTGAAGATAGATTTCCTAATCTGCGCAAATCAAAGCTAATGCCATGTGCTGATGGTCCTTTTAAGGTGTTAGAGAAAATAAATGATAATGCATATAAACTTGAGCTACCTGCAGATTTTGGGGTAGTCCCACTTTTAACATTGCAGATTTGAAGCCTTATTTGGGTGAGGAAGATGAGCTTCCGTTGAGGACGACTTCATTTCAAAAAGGGGAGGATGATGAGGACATCAATACCATTGTTACACCCGCAGCCCCTACTGTTACATATACTGGACCAATTACTTGAGCTCGCGCACGCCAATTAAATTACCAGGTACTTTCGTTTCTTGGTAATGATTCTAATGTTCATGAGATTATGATGCTGCTTAAATTGGATACATTTGTTTTGCTTACAAATGAAGGGCTTAGCTTGGAGAAGGATGAACATTGGAGCAAGAACGCGCATGGAGTTGATGGCATGCGCAAGGGGATCAAGAACGGAGTTACATGTGATGATTCCAGGACTTTGAAGCCGCCATAAGGAGTGCATGAAGCCTTGGACGAAATATACAAGATGCCACTTCATAATATTCGTCCATAGGCTATTCTAGGTGCTGCGTCACCTTATTAATGGGCCAGGCCCATGTAATTTCGAAATACTTAAGTATAGGCTATTTTTAGAGTCCGTATGTGCGGGGAAACAAGAGTTAGGGTTGGTTTCAGACCCCACCCTCAAGGGCCACGAAATTCCCCCCTCTTCCTCCATATATACAGCCCTTAGGGCATCGTTTAGACTTTGGGTTTTGTTTAGATTAAAAGTTCGCCATAGCTGCAACTTCTCGTACTTCGTTTGTGTCCAACGACCAGACCAAGACGTCACAGAACCCCACCTTGATCAATAAAGCTTTCATCTTATATTCGCAATATCCAGATTGCAATCTCAGTTTCTTGCTTGTTCTTCGTTTGCTCGCAGGAAACAGACCCTCGTGATCAGGTTGATCGTGCTCCCGCGTGGTCAATAACCCCTCGGAAGTTGGTTTTGCGATTGCTAAGGCGCGACGTCTCGCACGTTCGTAGTCGGATCGTCAAGGTCGACTCCCACAGAAAACGATAGCCACCATCTCATCGAAACATCGGGACACCTTTGCCTCTATCAGTCAGCAATAATCAATTTAGAGATGCAAAGTTGAATAAACGCTCAACGAAGGTACTGTGCTGGTCCTAGGCTAGACCATTCTAAAGACGCGAGCCTAGAGCACTAACAAAATCACGGCGCGGCACGTAAACAATGGAGGAGCACACGCTGAATTTTTTTCATTTTTTTCACTTTTTTTTGCACTTTTTTTCCTCTTTTTTTTGCTCTGCAACAAATTTTTTTCGAAAAAGTCTACAAATGGTCTAAAAACTGCCGAGCCAAAATTTTCCAGACTTAGTTTTTTTTGAGTTTGGAACTATTTTTCTTCTGCAAGTAGCACGGAATCTCGAGAGTCCTACTCTGTCAGGACTTGGAGTATGTCGTGACCTGGAACTCGAAAACAATGCAACAATTACTGGACTCGTACTAGGACTGGTGGCGGAGATGAATCTGGTGGAAATCGGACTGGTGGCGGATATATGTTGCAGGTGAACTCGGATTGTCGTGTTGGCGGCGGATATGTGGTGGCGTATATGGACTCGGATTGGTGGTGAATATGGCAACGACGATGAAGTTGGGTGTGGTGGTAGTATATGGATGCAACGATGATCATGATGCAGTGGTGATATATGGCAGCGGCGACGTGACAACCTGTGAACAAAACTCGAAACTCTAAAGGACTTGACGCTAACACCAGCAACTTGACACGACGATGCAACCAAAAATTCAACAAAGCAAATACAGAAAAGCTTATGCAAAGGCTCAGATTGGTTCGGATAGGATGAACTAACCCTAATTTTTTGTGGCTTTTTTGTGGACTATAGGTACGAAGAATAGACTCGATCTAAACTTCAAAAAACTGTAAAATCTCACCGAGCAACCTGAAAATTTGACACCACTTGATAGAGGCAAAGGTGTCCCAATGTTTCGATGAGATGGTGGCTATCGTTTTCTGTGGGAGTCGACCTTGACGATCTGACTACGAACGTGCGAGATGTCGCGCCATAGCAATCGCTAAACCAAATTCCGAGGGTTATTGACCACGCCGGAGCACGATCAACCTCACCACGAGGGTCTGTTTCCTGCAAGAAAATGAAGAACAAGCAAGAAACTGAGATTGCAATCTGGATATTGCGAATATAAGATGAAAGCTCTATTGATCAAGGTGGGGTTCTGTGACGCCTTGGTCTGGTCGTTGAACACAAACGAAGTACGCAAAGTTGCAGCTATGGCGAACTTTTAATCTAAACAAAACCCAAAGCCTAAACGATGCCCTAAGGGCTGTATATATGGAGGAGAGAGGGGGAATTTCGTGGCCCTTGGTGGAGGGGTCTGAAACCAACCCTAACTCTTGTTTCCCCACACATACGGACTCTAAAAACAGCCTATACTTAAGTACTTCGAAAATACATGGGCCTGGCCCAATAATAAAGTGACGCAGCACCTAAAATAGCCTCTGGACGAAATTTACGAAGTGGCATCTTGTATATTTCGTCCCATGCTTCATGCACTCATTATGGTGGCTTCAGAGTCCTGGAATCATCACTTGTAACTCCATTCTTGTTCCCCTTGCGCATGCCATCATCTCCATGCTTGAACTTGCTCCAAGGTTCATCTTTCTTGTCCAAGCTAGGCCCTCCATTTGTAAGCAAAACAAATGTATCCAATTTAGGAAGCATCATATTCTCATGAACATTAGAATCGTTACCAAGAAACGGAAGTACCTGATAATTCAATTGGCGTGCGCGAGCTCTAGTAATCGGTCCAGTATGTATAGCAGCAGGGGCTGTGGGTGTAACAATGGTATTGATGTCCTCATCAATCACCATTTGCTATAGGCACCCAATTCCACGCGCTTGATGATATGCTTGATGAGCTTAGCGGTGCCACTATATTTTCTAAAATTGATCTTAAAAGTGGTTACTATCAAATCCGCATACAAGAGGGTGATGAATGGAAAACCGCATTCAAAACAAAGTTTGGTTTGTATGAGTGGTTAGTCATGCCTATGGGTCTCTCGGAAGCACCGGGCAATTTTATGCGCCTTATGAATCATGTCTTTCGCCCTTACATTGGTATATTTGTTGTGGTTTATTTCGATGACATTCTTGTGTTTAGCAAATCTATTCAAGAGCATGTCACCCATGTCCGCACCGTTTTGCAAACTATTAGGAAAGAGCGTCTCTATGCTAATATGGAGAAATGCCTTTATGGTGTTGATAAGCTCGTTTTCTTCGGTTTTGTGGTCTCTTCTAAGGGTGTTCATGTAGATGAGTCCAAGATCAATGCTATTAAGACTTGGCCGCAACCAACCAACTTGCATCAAGTGCGTAGTTTTCTTGGTCTTGTGGGTTTCTATCATCGCTTTGTGAAGGATTTTAGCACCATTGCTTCGCCTTTGCATGCTTTGAGCAAGAAGAATGCGCCGTTTATTTGGGGACCATCCCAAGATACCGCATTCAATGAGCTTAAGAATTTGCTTACTCATGCTCCCGTGCTTGCTTTACCCAACTTCGACAAACCTTTTCAAATTCATTGCGATGCAAGTAGTAATGGCATAGGAGGTGTGTTAACGCAGGAGAAGCGCCCCATAGCTTACTTTAGTGAGAAACTTTCCGGAGCGCAACTCAATTATCCCATCTATGACAAAGAGCTATATGCTTTAATCTGTGTTTTGCATGAATGGGAACACTACCTTCGTCCCCATGAATTTATCATTCATACCGATCATGAGACTCTCAAGTATCTTAAGGGACAAACTAAGTTGAACAAGCGTCATGCTAAATGGAGTGAATTTATTGAGTCTTTTCCCTATGTCATCAAGTACATCAAGGGTAAAGAAAACATAGTAGCGGATGCTCTTTCCCGCATTTGCATGCTTGTCACGCAACTTGAGTTAGATGTCATTGGCTTCGAGCATATCAAAGACTTATATGAGCATGATACAACTTTTGCCATTCCTTATGCCAAGTGTTTGCCAAATACATCTTGGGAACGCTATTAAATCAAAGATGGCTACCTTATGAGAGCTAACAAACTTTGCATTCCCGAGTCCTCTCTTCGTTTGTTGCTTTTGCAGGAATCTCATGGAGGAGGCTTAATGGGACACTTCGGACGCGACAAGACGTTCGCCAGGCTCTCGAAAAGCTACTTTTGGCCTAAGATGTTTCGGGATGTCAATCGTTTCACCAACCGGTGTTCTACATGTCGCAAAGCTAAGTCTAAAGTTCAATCTCATGGTCTCTATATGCCTTTACCGATTCCATACCAACCTTGGGAAGAAATTAGCATGGACTTTGTACTTGGTTTGCCTAGAACTCGAAATGGGACAGATTCCATATTTGTTGTTGTGGACCGTTTCTCGAAAATGGAACATTTTATTCCTTGTCACAAGATAGACGATGCTTCACATGTTGCTAATCTCTTTTGTAGGGAAATATTGCGTCTCCATGGTTTGCCAAAGACAATTGTCTCGGACAGCGACGTCAAGTTCCTTAGCTACTTTTGGAAGACCCTATGCGCCAAGCTCGGAATCAAGCTACCCTTCTCCACGGCGTACCATTCTCAAACCGATGGCCAAACGGAGGTGACAAACTGAACACTCTCCGCTCTACTTCGAGTACTCATCAAGAAGAACATCAAGGAGTGGGAGGAGTGTCTACCCATCGCCGAGTTCGCCTACAACCGAGCAAGACACTCCACAACCGGCAAGTCCCCTTTTGAGGTCGTCTACGGATTCAACCCTTTGTCACCATTGGATATTCTACCTCTTCCAATCCAAGTGCGAATCAATTTGGACGCAAGTGCATGAGTGACCCATCTCAAGAAGGTGCATGAAGATACAAGACACACCATCAAGCGCCAAGTACAACGCCTTGCGACCAAGCTCAACGTCAACAGTCTACCTAAGGTCTTCAACATTGGTGATCTCGTGTGGCTACACCTTCGCAAGGAGCGCTTTCCACAAGAACGCAAGTCTAAGCTTCGACCACGAGCACATGGACCCTTCAAGGTGCTCGCACACTACAACGACAACGCTTACAAGATCGACCTCCCGCGCGACAAGTACAACATGAGCGACATCTTCAACATCAAAGATCTCTCTCCCTTCCATGGTGATGAAGAACTCGATCCGAGGACGGATCTTCCCCAAGGGAGGGGAGATGATGCGGAGCATCCCACGACCATCCCCATGGACGCCACATCAACTATCCAAGCTCCAAGTGGACCAATGACAAGGGCTAGGGCACGTGCTATTCAATCCGAGGTGACATCACTCCTACTTGAGTTTTCTCCCTCTTCAAGTGAGACATGGCTACTGCCTAAGTCCGAGATACTATGTGTCATCAGGTACAACGCTCAAGACTCGGAGCCGAGGACTGTAGATGAAGAGACAGGCGTCAACACTCTGGACAGCCCGGAACTTCGGCCAGAGCCCGGAACTTCCGGCCCCCGGACCTTCCGGCCGACCCGGAGCTTCCGGCCGCCGAGGACTTCGACCAGCCCAGGCGTGCCAACTCTCGGGTTAGCCCGGACCCCGTCCCGGACCTTCCGGCGCCCGGAGCCTCCGTCCGGCCCGGACCTTCCGGCCCCCGGATGCCAGCAAATCTCCTCCGCGCCAACTCTCTGGTTAGGCCAGACCCTCCCTGGAACCTCCGACGCCCGGAAATTCCGGCCCTGCCTGCGCGCAGCCACTTGGGCCGAGGCTCGTGTACCCTTTCGTCACCTAGACTATATATACTCTATCCTGTACAACTTTCTAGGGTTAGCATTGGTTTAGCTCATACTCAGAGATAGAGATTCGCTCATCCATCCGGATCTACTCCACGAGAGAGACCACGGCCCCTCTTCAGAGAAGATCCACTTGGATTCAAGACCTCCTCGCGGAGAAGATCCCCCCGTGGATTCAAGACCTCCTCACGGAGAAGAACCGGCTACCCTTTGTATCGTCCTTAGTTGTCCGTGGATTCGTGTATCGTTCTATGTACCCGAGGATCTAGCACATGTGTGACTTGTTCTTGTTAGTTTGAGTGTTCCTCTTGTGTTTCCCCTTGTGTTTTCCCTCGTTTCCTTCCTCGTGTTCTTCGCGTTCTTCGCGGGATCCACTCCTTTCATGAAAGATTGGGCGATTAGGGTTCTACCTACATTAGTTAACCCCTAGCCCATTTTGCGTTACTTTCCTATCGAGACTAGCCATTTGAGTATTGCCGGCAACGTTACCATATCATATTGGTATCATACCATCTTGTGTGCCTCAAGTTTGTTCCCGCATATACACAATTGCTATCTTTGTTTGTGCATTGTGCAAAAGTAGCCATACAAAAAAAAGAATAAGCTTTTAAGCAAAGAAGCTTGTAAGCAAGCACCATAGCATCATACCACATTGCATAAGATTGTCATATCCGATCATCTTGGATCATACCACCGGAACATCATACATATATAGCATACTTGGGATAGAAAGTTCATACATTTGGCGTCTTATAGGTTGTGCACAACTGTCGTATCCGCCTATTGAGCAATCATGCTGGCGTCTCTCTTGAGCTGTGCGACACGAGCGTTTTTCGTGGATTCCACATTTTGTGCTCATCCTTGGTTGCACGACCCCATTTAGTTATCCGTGTGTGTGTTTCCGTGTGCCACCCATATTGCTATTGGTCTACTTGTTACACTTGCGAATTTGTGAACCTCTTTCAACATTATTGACTCTTGCTAACATTTTGCATCAAATTTTTGTGCCACTATCCTCACCGAGCTCCACCATAAGCCTTATTTGTGTAGGTGTGAGAAACCGACAAGAATTGGTACCAATTGTCCACATTGGAGTGATCAATGATCCACTTTCAACTTTGGTCAAGGTACATTTGGTATTCCTTCTTCTCTTTCTCCCACTCATATTTGCTCGCGTCTTGTGATGGATAGGCAAGGCATTTCATCTTTGGTCTTGATAGAGGCAAAGGTGTCCTGATGTTTCGATGAGATGGTGGCTATCATTTCTATGGGAGTCGACCTTGACGATCCGACTACGAACGTGAGAGACGTCGCGCCTTAGCAATCGCTAAACCAACTTCCGAGGGGTTATTGACCATGCTGGAGCACGATCAACCTGACCACAAGGGTCTGTTTCCTGCGAGCAAACGAAGAACAAGCAAGAAACTGAGATTGCAATCTGGATATTGCGAATATAAGATGAAAGCTTTATTGATCAAGGTGCGGGTTCTGTGATGTCTTGGTCTGGTTGTTGGACACACAAACAAAGTACGCAAAGTTGCAGCTATGCAAACTTTTAATCTAAACAAAAACCAAAGTCTAAACGATGCCCTAAGGGCTGTATATATGGAGGAGAGAGGGGGAATTTCATGGCCCCTTCGTGGAGGGGTCCGAAACCAACCCTAACTCTGGTTTCCCCACACATACGGACTCTAAAAGCAGCCTATACTTAAGTACTTCAAAAATACATGGGCCTGGCCCAACAATAAGGTGACGCAGCACCTAGAATAGCCTCTGGACGAAATTTATGAAGTGGCATCTTGTATATTTCGTCCCATGCTTCATGCACTCATTATGGTGGCTCCAAAGTCCTGGAATCATCACTTGTAACTCCGTTCTTGTTCCCCTTGCGCATGCCATCATCTCCATGCTTGAACTTGCTCCAAAGTTCATCTTTCTTGTCCAAGCTAGGCCCTTCATTTGTAAGCAAAACAAATGTATCCAATTTAGGCAACATATATTCTCATGAACATTAGAATCGTTACCAAGAAACGAAAGTACCTGATAATTCAATTGACGTGCGCGAGCTCTAGTAATTGGTCCAGTATGTATGGCAGCAGGGGCTGTGGGTGTAACAATGGTATTGATGTCCACATCAGGTCTACAACAACAACGACGTGTTCGATGCCGCGAACAACTCCACCGACACCAAGATGCAAGCTCAAATGGAGGACATCAAAGCCCTCATCAAGTCCTACAAGCGGTCTTCCTCATCTTCGGGAAGACGGTCAAGAGCACGTGCCTCCGAGCTACCATCTCCGACAAGGTCACATCGGCATCGACACCATCACCACCCTGAACGTGAAGGTCAATAGCTCAACACCAGCAACCGATCAACGACTTCACCATCGCCCTTGGCATCTTCGCCAAGCGACTTCAAGGCATCTTCGCCTATGGACATACGGCATCTTCGCCCACAAGCACCTCAAGAGAAGCTCCCCAAGCTCAAGTCCGCGTATTCCACGAGCTACTATGACCTCCACATCGACCATGCAATTCCTTTTTATGGGACTCAAGAACCCGAGGAGTATCTCGAGTGGGAGGGTTTGATGGACGACTACCTCAAGCTACATCAAGTTCCTCCCGAAGATCAAGTGAAGTGCGCCACAAGGAACTTCCACGACTACGCGTCCACATGGTGGCTTCACGCACCTTCGAAGACCTATGACTTGAGTTGGCCCAAGACGAAGAGAGCTTTGCGGTGAGAGTTCGTGCCTCCAACCTACACGGAACAACTTCAACACCTATTGGAGAACACCATCCAAGGATCCAAGTCCATCGACAAGTACTTCAAGGAGATGAAGAAAGCCTTGCGACGAGCCGGCGTGGACGACCCCATTTCGATGAAGTTCCACTTCATGATGGGATTGCACAACGACATCTCCAAGACGATCTTCCTCGAGAACTACAAGTCCCTCGACAACAACTACATTGGTGCTCTCAAGGCGGAACAAGAACTCGTGAAGGCCAAGGCTTCTCGACCCCAAGCACACTTCTCGAAGACCAAGCTCCAAGAAGAAGAGCATGAGGATTGTACCACCACGATGTACAAGACCGGCGAGCTACAAGAAGATGCTCCCAAGTTCAACTTCACCGCCATCCCTCTTTGTGGCATTGATGATGCCGAGTCTACTTTGACTCTTTTCAAGATGGTGCGGCAACAAGTAAGACTACAGAGAACCTCAAGGACCAAGCTTTGGAGGCGAGCGACAAGGTGGCGAGCAAGGATGATGTTTCCATCTTAGGAGGCGAGAGTGATGATGTGCCATCTTCGGCCTTCATCCACGGCGACAACAACGAGATGGTTGAGCATGGGATTTTCCCTTCGACCACGGTGATGTATGATGACTTGAGTGACTTGTGCCACCATATTGAGAGTGAGCGTGACTTCACCACTAGCCCGATATATGATGTGTTGCCACGATTCCCATGTGAGGAGAGTGATGCGGAGCATCCCAAGGTCATCCCCATAGACCTACCATCGTCTCATCAAGTGCCTAGTGGACCCATGACTCGATCACGTGCAAGAGCTCTTGAAACCGAGGTGACATTTCTCCTCTCACAATTCCACTTCGATGCACATGAAGCATTGCTACTACCTCATATGGACACTTTGTGCATACTCAGGTACCATGGAGAAGCTAAGGAGCAGGGACAAGAAGAAGAGGAAGATGGACGAGAAGACGGAGAGGAAGGAAGGCTGAAGGAAAAGTCCCAGCCACCGGACGACCGGCCAGGACCGGACGTCCGGCGCATGAAGCGTCAGCCGAGCCCCAGCGAGCGGACGTCCGGTCCAGGCCGGACGACCGGTGCCCCGGCACCCGAAGCAAACGAGCGGACGTCCGGTCCGGACCGGACGACCGGTGCACCTGCATCCGAACCAACATCAGCGGAAGTCCAACGTTTCCGGACGTCCAGCACCCCCATCACAGAGCAGAACCAGCGGACGTCCGGAGGACACCGGACGACCGGCCGCTCCTGAGACACCGGACGACTGGCCACCAGCGGACGTCCGATATCTAGCTGCGTCCAGATTCGGGCCCGAGGCCCATGTACCCCTACTTTCGCCCCCGTTTGCACTTAGACTATAAATAAACCTCTCCCACCTCCTTTCTAGGGTTAGCAAATGTTTAGCTCATAGTTGTGAGAGAGCTTTGCTCATCCACTTGGTTACCTTCTCCTCGGAGATTCGAGCCTCCACCGGAGAAGATCCCCCAAGCGGATTCAAGGCCCCTTTACGGGAAGATCCCCTTGTGGATTCAAGACCTCCTCACGGAGAAGAACCAGTTACCGTGTATCGTCCTTAGTTGTCCGTGGATTCGTGTATCTCTACCTATGTACTCGAGGATCTAGCCCATGTGTTACTTATTCGTGTCGGTTTAGTGATTTACTCTTGTGTTTTCCCTCCGTTATTCCCCGTGTTCTTCGTGTTTTCCCCGGGATCTGCTCCTTTCATGAAAGATCGGGCGATTAGGGTCTCTACCCTACACCATCTTGGTATCAGAGTAAGGTTGATCACGATTTCGGAGCCCCCTCTACATTTTCTAGCTTGATTTTGTTGTTTTTCGTCCTAATCCAAAAATCCCCACAAAAATAGCCCCAAATATTTTTCTTGTGTTTTGTTAGTTTTGATGATGTTTTGTTGGTTTTGATCCGTGAATTTGTTGTGTTGCAAGTGGATATAGCCTTTCCCCCACCATCTCCATCTCCACCTCGACATCCATCCAAAATCCACGAAAGCATATCAATTTTGACCCTGACCCACCAGACGACCGCAACTTACCGGACGTCTGGAGCCGCAGGAACCACTGGACGTCCGACCTTACCGGACGACCGGAACCTCTAAACCGAGCTGAAATTAGCGGATTTCCGAACCGACCGGACGTCCGACGACCGGACATCCGTCCTTTTCCGGACGACCGCTACTCCAAAACTGATTTCGCTCAAATTTTTTTTTAGGCTTCCACCACATCATCCGCTACACCACCACCGACTTCCGCAAACATTTCCAATATCCCAACCCACACCGCCACTTACCCGCTACCTACTCCGACGCTTTTGGTCGCCCTTGGTTTTGAGAATTTGAGTTGTGGTACCGTATCCTTTTGTGTTTCGGCTATCTAGGTACGGTTCGACATCGACATCACCGCCGCTCATTTTCGCCACGGACGCGTCATCAACAACGACCACCTCGACTACGACTTGGTATTCGTGCCACCATTTTGACACCTTACCGGAAGCAAGACCGATAACCTCATCTTGGTATTGGACATATCACTCTTGCCATTACATGGATAGCCATCATAGCCTTACTCCTTTGCATTGCTTACCCATCGAGACTAGCCATTGAATATTGCCGGGAACGAGACTTGTGCACATTAGTGATCATACTTCCCATAGCATACATACATCATTGTTGCCTATATTGGTATCATTTCTTGTGTCACAAAGTTGTCACCGCATACTCACTTGCTATCTTGGTTCGTCAAGCAGTGCATGAGAAAAGAGCTCAAAAAACAAGGAGCCAAACAAGCTTTTAAGAAAATAGGAAAGATAAGCAAAGAGCTTTTAAGCAAGAACCATAGCATCATACAACAGATTGTCATACTCGATCATCTTGGATAATATCATAGCAACACCTTGCATAGAACATATTTGGGATAGAAGTCGTTGCATTTTTGCTAAGTAGGTTGTGCACAAGTTCTTGTATCCGCCTATCGTGCAATCGTGCTAGCGTCTCTCTAGTGTTGTGCAACAAGAGCATTTTTGTGGATTCCACATTTTGGCTCACCCTTGGTTGCACAACCCCACTAGCTTTTTGCATGTGTGTTTCCGTGTACCTTATATGCTTGGTCTACTTGTTACATTGCATCTTGCGAATCTTCCCCAACATTATTGAATCTTGCTTACATTCACATTAAAAATTGTGCCACCATCCTAACCAAGCTCCACCATAAGCTTTTACTTGTGTAGGTGTGAGAAAACAACGAGAATTCGTACCAATTGGGCTATTTCCTTGTCCTATATTGGAGTGATCATCGATTCACTTTCAACTTCGGTCAAGGTACATTTGGTATTCGTTCTTCTCTTTCTACCACTCACATTTGTCTTGGAATGATGGATAGGCCAAGTACTTCTACCAACCCACTGTTCACGGAGCAAGACGACGACATGAACTCCTTCGTCACCAAGAGTCACCTCTTTGGTGCACAACGTGCTTTGCATCAAGAGCAACAAGCTATGAGTGAACACATCGACAATCTTGCCGCCGACTTGCAACTTTCCGAGGAACGTACAAGGGACTACTTAGACAACAAGCTTGATGATCACAAGCAAGAGAACGACGCAAGGATGGACGAGATTCGCGCTTTGTTGCTCAACCGCTCTTCTTCCACTTCAAGAAGGAGCCGTTCAAGTCGCGATTCCGACTTTACCCTCTCCGGCTCAAGTACACCGTCTTCAAATACTCTTCGACGTTCTGTGCGCAATGAGTGTCAAGCAAATCTCAATCCACTTCGAGACACCGACTCGCAAGAACATCAACGACGTCAAGCCGAAGAAGCCTTTGCGCTAGCTCGAGAATGGCAACAACAACGCCAACATGAAGAGGAAGAACGCGCGCGTCTACACCGAAATGCACAAGATGCCGAGGCTCAACGTCAAGAACAACAACTCCGTGACGCTCAAGCACTCGAGGCACAATTTGCTCTATGCGTTTCGGGTTGAGCCGTTGCCGACTGAGGCCGACAAGCCCGTGAACAAGAGGAAGCACTTCGCGAAGAAATTCATGAATGACGATTTAAAGCTCGCCTGCGTCGTCTAGTTCCTCCTCGAGCTCGACGCGCTCCTCCACAAGCTCGTGAAGACCATCAAGTTCATCAAGAGCATGAAGACAATGGGAATCCTCCGCGGGAAGTGCAACACGAGGTTGACAACCCTCCGCGTCAAGAGCACCACGAGTTGAACAATAATCTACAACATGGGCGTCATCATCCCCGACCCCAACACATTGAAGAGCAACGCTACGGCAAGCTCAAGTTCACCATGCCCAAGTTCAACGGAAGCAACGATCCCGACGAATACCTTTCATGGGCATTGAAAGTTGACAAAATCTTCCGTTTGCACAATTATGAAGAAGATAAGAAGATCGTGATGGCATCCCTTGAGTTGCAAGACTATGTCCTCATTTGGTGCGAACAAATCATAGAGCGCCGCGAGGCAAGAGGTGAACCACCCATCACTAATTGGGCACAAATGAAGGATGTCATGAGAGCATGCTTCATGCCTAACTACTACAACCGCGACCTCGTCAAGAAACTCCAACAACTCAAGCAAGGAACCAAGAGCGTTGAAGAATACTACAAGGAGATAGAGATTGCAATGATAAGAGCCAATGTGACGGAAGATGATGAGCAAACAATGGCACGTTTCTTGAATGGACTCAATCATCCAATCAAGAAGATCGCCGACTTCCAACCATACTCAAATCTCATCGATCTCGTGCACCAAGCTACCAAAGCGGAACGCCAAGTGCAAGATGATTTCAAGTATGCCAAGTTCTCATCCAAGTCCTACGGTTTCTCCAATAACCAAGCTTCAACGACTCCAACACCGACTACAAGACCCTCTGCTTCCAACATCGACAAGTCAACTTCCAAGAAAGCTTCACCAACTACAAGCAATCCTAATACGAACAACTTCAAGCCGAGAGCTTCATCATCATCAACCCCTACCAATGGGACCGTCAAGACGAGCTCCTTCAAGTGTTTCACTTGCGGCGGCCGAGGCCACAAGTCCTATGAGTGCACCAACAAGCGCACCATGATCTTCAATGACGATGGCACTTATGATTCCATGAGCGAAGGAGAAATGGAAGCCCTTGAGCAAGTCGCCATGCACTACCACGTGAACAATGAAGAAGAACAAGTCTTTTGTGATGAAGATTCAAGTCCCGCACTTGTTGTCTCCAAAGTCTTGACTCTCCAACATCACCAAGAAGAAGACCAACGATGCCACATATTCCACACCAAGGCCGGCATCAATGGACGATCGTCAAGGTCATCATCGATGGAGGGAGTTGTCATAATCTCGCAAGTGAAGAACTTTGCTCCAAGCTCTAATTGCCCAAGACGAAGCATCCATATCCATACAAAGTGCAATGGCTTAGTAACTCCGGTACCATCCGAGTCGAGCACCGAGTGCAAGTCTCCTTCAAGATCGGCACCTACGAAGACACCTTGGAGTGCGACGTCATCCCAATGACCGTTTGTCATCTTCTCCTTGGACGACCATGGCAATTCGATAGGGGAGTCGTCCATAATGGGCGTACAAACCACTATAGCTTCAAGATGCAAGGAAAGGAGTTTGTGTTACGACCTATGTCCCCAAGCCAAGTGATCACCGATAAGCAAGCCACCCATCATGGAGAGAATGGTGAGAGAGTGAGCCACCAAAAAGAGAGTGAGCGCCACAAGCCCAAATTGAGTGCCTCCACGATGAGCGAAAACAAGAACCTCGTTCTATTTGCCACCAAACGTGAGATGAGAGAAGTATGTGAGAACACATCTAGTGTCCTACACTACGTCCTCGTGTGCAAGGACAATGCACCACAAACTAACACTTCTCACACTCTTCCTCTAGTGTTGTCTTCTCTCTTGTAGGAATTTCAAGATGTTTTTCCCGATGAGCTACCTCCGGGACTACCTCCACTACGAGGCATTGAGCGCCGCATCGACCTCATCCCCGGAGCACCGCTTCCGAACAAAGCTCCCTACCGCGTCAACCCTAAAGAAACCAAAGATATTCAAAGGCAAGTAAAGCATCTCATAGACCATGGACATGTGCGTGAAAGTTTGAGCCCTTGTGCCGTACCGGTCATTCTTGTGCCAAAACGTGACGGTAGTTTTCGCATGTGCTCCGATTGTAGACCTATCAATGCTACCACCGTTTGCTATAGGTACCCCATTCCACACCTAGATGATATGCTTGATGAACTTAGTGGTGCCACTATATTTTCCAAAATTGATCTTAAGAGTGGTTACTATGAAATCTGTATACAAGAGGGCGATGAATGGAAAACGGCCTTCAAAACCAAGTTTGGTTTGTATGAGTGGTTAGTCATGCCTATGGGTCTCTCGGAAGCACCGGGCACTTTTATGCGCCTTATGAATCATGTCTTTCGCCCTTACATTGGTATATTTGTTGTGGTTTACTTCGATGACATTCTTGTGTTTAGCAAATCTATCAAAGAGCATGTCACCCATGTCCGCACCGTTTTGCAAACTCTTAGGAAAGAGCGTCTCTATGCTAATATGGAGAAATGCCTTTTTGGTGTTGATAAGCTCGGTTTCTTGGGTTTTGTTTTCTCTTCTAAGGGTGTTTATGTAGATGAGTCCAAGATCAATGCTACTAAGACTTAGCCGCAACCAACCAACTTGCATCAAGTGTGTAGTTTCCTTGGTCTTGTGGGTTTCTATCATCGCTTTGTGAAGGATCTTAGCACCATTGCTTCGCCTTTGCATGCTTTGAGCAAGAAGAATGTGCCATTTGTTTGGGGACCATCCCAAGATACCGCATTCAATGAGCTTAAGAATTTGCTTACTCATGCTACCGTGCTTGCTTTACCCAACTTCGGCAAGCCTTTTGAGATTCATTGTGATGCTAGCGGTAATGGCACAGGAGGTGTGTTAACGCAGGAGAAGCGCCCCATAGCTTACTTTAGTGAGAAACTTTCCTGAGCGCAACTTAACTATCCCATCTATGACAAAGAGCTATATGCTTTAGTCCGCATTTTACATGAATGGGAACATTACCTTCGTCCCCATGAGTTTACGATTCATACCGATCATGAGACTCTCAAGTATCTTAAAGGTCAAACTAAGTTGAACAAGCGTCATGCTAAATGGAGTGAATTCATTGAGTCTTTTCCCTATGTCATGAAGTATATCAAGGGTAAAGAAAACATTGTAGCGGATGCCCTTTCCCACATTTGCATGCTTGTCACGCAACTTGAGTTAGATGTCATTGGCTTCGAGCATATCAAAGAATTGTATGAGCATGATGAAACTTCTGCCAGTCCTTATGTGAATTGTTTGTTGAATACATCTTGGGAACGCTATTTCATCAAAGATGGCTATCTTATGAGAGCTAACAAACTTTGCATCGCCAAGTCGTCCCTTAATTTATTGCATTTGCAGGAATCACATGGAGGAGGATTAATGGGACATTTCGGACGCGACAAGACGTTCGCCACGCTCTCGAAGAGCTACTTTTGGCCAAAGATGTTTCGGGACGTCAATCGCTTCACCAACCGATGTTTGACATGCCGCAAACCTAAGTCCAAAGCTCAATCTCATGGCCTCTATATGTCTCTACCGATTCCATACCAACCATGGGAAGACATTAGCATGGACTTCGTACTTGGTTTTCCTAGGACTCACAAATGGGAAAGACTCCATATTTGTCGTTGTGGACCATTTCTCCAAAATGGCACATTTTATTCCTTGTCACAAGATAGACAATGCTTCACATTTTGCTAATGTCTTTTGTAGGGAAATATTGCGTCTCCATGGTGTGCCAAAGACAATTGTCTCGGACCGCGACATCAAGTTCCTTAGCTACTTTTGGAAGACCCCATGCGCCAAGCTCGGAATCAAGCTACTCTTCTCCACGGCGTACCGTCCTCAAACTGACGGCCAAACGGAGGTGACAAACCGCACACTCTCCGCTCTACTTCGAGTACTCATCAAGAAGAACATCAAGGAGTGGGAGGAGTGCCTTCCTATCACCGAGTTCACCCACAACCGAGCAAGACACTCAACAACTGGCAAGTCTCCTTTCGAGGTCGTTTACGGATTCAACCCATTGTCACCATTCGACATTCTTCCTCTACCACTCCAAGAGCGCATCAATTTGGACGCAAGTGCACATGTGACACATCTCAAGAAGGTGCATGAAGATACAAGAAACACCATCGATCGCCAAGTTCAATGCCTTGCGACCAAGCTCAACTTCAACAAGCAACCTATGGTCTTCAACATTGGTGATCTCGTGTGGATACACCTTCGCAAGGACCGCTTTCCACAAGAACGCAAGTCCAAGCTTCGACCACGAGCGGATGGACCCTTCAAGGTGCTTGCACGCTACAACAACAACGCATACAAGATAGACATCCCACGTGACAAGTACTCCGTGAGCGACATCTTCAACATCAACAATCTCTCCCCATACCATGGTGATGAGGATTTCGATCCGAGGTCGGATCTTCCCAATCAGAGGGGAGATGATGCGGAGCATCCCAAGGTCATCCCCATGGACCTACCATCGTCTCATCAACTGCCTAGTGGACCCATGACTTGATCACGTGCAAGAGCTCTTGAAACCGAGGTGACATCTCTCCTCTCACAATTCCAGTTCGATGCACATGAAGCATGGCTACTACCTGATATGGACACTTTGTGCATACTCAGGTACGATGGAGAATCTAAGGAGCAGGGACAAGAAGAAGAGGAAGATGGACGAGAAGACGGAGAGGAAGGAAGGCTGAAGGAAAAGTCCTAGCCACCGGACGACCGGCCGGGACCGGACGTCCGGCGCCTGAAGCGTCAGCCGAGCCCTAGCGAGCGGACGTCCGGTCCAGACCGGACGACCGGTACCCCGGCACCCGAAGCAAACGAGCGGACGTCCGGTCCGGACCGGACGACCAGCGCACCTGCATCCGAACCAACATCAGCGGAAGTCCGATGTTTCCGGACGTCCGGCACCCCCATCACAGAGCAGAACTAGCGGACGTCCGGAGGACACCGGACGACTGGCCGCTCTTGAGACACCGGACGACCGGCCACCAGCGGACGTCCGGTACCTGGCTGCGTCCAGATTCGGGCCCGAGGCCCATGTACCCCTACTTTCGCCCCCATTTTCACTTAGACTATAAATAGACCTCTCCCACCTCCTTTCTAGGTTTAGCAAATGTTTAGCTCATAGTTGTGAGAGTGCTTTGCTCATCCACTTGGTTACCTTCTCCTCAGAGATTCGAGCCTCCACCGGAGAAGATCCCCCAAGCGGATTCAAGGCCCCTTTACAGGAAGATCCCCTTGTGGATTCAAGACCTCCTCACGGAGAAGAACCGGTTACCGTGTATCGTCCTTAGTTGTCCATGGATTCGTGTATCTCTACCTATGTACTCGAGGATCTAGCCCATGTGTGACTTATTCGTGTCGGTTTAGTGATTTCCTCTTGTGTTTTCCCTCCGTTCTTCCCCGTGTTCTTCGTGTTTTCCCCGGGATCCGCTTCTTTCGTGAAAGATCGGGCAATTAGGGTCTCTACCCTACACCAGAGAGCCACAACCCCCACCACTTGAGTGAGATGAGTGATTCCACCATATGTGACATTGAGTGCACCTACCTTGAGCGAGTGAGTGAACCACCACATAGAGAGAGTGAGAGAGTTGATAGGTCATGTGAGGCCACTTTCAACACTAACGACTTGACCTCTACCTCTATTGTGTCTTCTCATTTGGTGCTAGGTCCCATCTATGATGACACACCGATTCGCGATGACTTCGTCCTCCCTTTCGACAAGATGATGGCCATGGTGGAATATGATGCACCCCCCACATGGTTCCATCAAGATGAAGATGACCACCATTTGGTCTTTCCCACCTCACCTACAACACTTGAGTGGAATGAAAATGGTAACATATGTGACGGTGATGCTCTAGTACCACTAGTGGACATTCTTGACATTGATTGCTTGCATGATGTTGATCAACCTATTTCCATGCTTCATGCTAGTGTGACTTCCCCATGCGATGATTTACTCATTTATGATGAGTATGATGATTGCCATGTGGAGTCTATTAGTTGTGATGCCATGTTACATAGGATTTCTTGTGCTAATTCTCTCGGTCACATAATGTTTGCCAATCCGCTTGACTTATCATATGCTATGCATGAGATCAATCATATGTCATATTTGCAATCTCTTCGTAGTGAGACTATGAAAGTGCCATTAAAATTAACCCAATTTGCACATATGACATAGATGACAAGCCTATGGTTATTGGCATTTGTTTCTCTTGTGATGATATTGACATGCTACCTTTGCATTATTTATCCGATATGCCATGCCATAACCATCTAGCTACGGATATGCATTGTTTTGGATGTTGTCCATTTTCTCCATATTATGTTTCCTATATTTCTCATGAGGAGACCCCCATAGTTTCCTCATACATTTTAGGAGATTTTGATCACCCCCATCCCTTGCATGATCCTCATACTTATGTGCACAATATGCTCCCCATGAATACACATGATATTGATGTGCCATATATTTGTATGCTCAATTTGCATCCCCATCGTGTTATACACAATTCTTCCATGATGGATGACATGTTCTTATACCATGCATCAAATTTCTTTGAGCAACGCTTATCTTGTGCTAACTCTCACGTGCACATACACATCATGATGGATGATGTGTACGTTTAGCACACACACAATCTCTTTCGTTTGTGTCTCTTTTGTGTAGGTACCCACGAATTCTTGTCAACCTCGCAATCCCACGAGTTGACAAAACGAGCTCTAGAGAGCAATGATGACTTGGGATCACATGGATTGACTTTCCCACCGCTCTCTTCATGCGAAGTCTTCGCACATTTCTTCTACATGACCCTCACTTGGCTATGGGTTATTGTCCATTATATATCATTCTATGCCCATCTTGCCATGTTCACTTTGCATGATATGCTTATTCCTATGCCTTTGCCATGCATTTGTGACCCATGCTTTGCATCACACATGATGATTTATTTTCATACTTGTATGTGTATTTGCAAGCTTGGTGGAGATATTCCTTGCTGTTGCCATGTTTGCTTTGTGCCCCATGCCTATAATGATACTATGATCTTGCTTTGTGTTCATGCTCGCGATATGTCATGTGCATTGTTTATTGTTCTAGTATGGTGCATCTTCGCACTACTAGCTTGCACAACTTGATTACTATGATTGCTTATGTTGCATCTCCGATGTCTCAAACTTGCTCGCTTCATGCGGTTGATGACAACCATCTACATGCTTTGCACATGTGATAGATGCGAAGGTGTCCTGATGTTTCGATGAGATGGTGGCTATCGTTTTCTGTGGAAGTCGACCTTGACGATCCGACTACGAACGTAAGAGACGTCGCGCCTTAGCAATAGCTAAACCAACTTCCTAGGGTTATTGACCACGCCGGAGCACGATCAACCTGACCACGAGGGTTTGTTTCCTGCGAGCAAACGAAGAACAAGCAAGAAACTGAGATTGCAATCTGGATATTGCGAATATAAGATAAAAGCTTTATTGATCAAGGTGGGGTTCTGTGACGTCTTGGTCTGGTCGTTGGATACAAACGAAGTACGCGAAGTTGCAGCTATGGCGAACTTTTAATCTAAACAAAACCCAAGTCTAAACGACGCCCTAAGGGCTGTATATATGGAGGAAGAGGGGGGAATTTTGTGGCCCTTGGAGGAGGGGTCCGAAACCAACCCTAACTCTTGTTTCCCCACACATACAGACTCTAAAAACAGCCTATACTTAAGTATTTCGAAAATACATGGGCCTGGCCCAATAATAAGGTGACACAGCACCTAAAATAGCCTCTGGACGAAATTTATGAAGTGGCATCTTGTATATTTCGTCCAAGGCTTCATGCACTCCTGATGGTGGCTTCAAAGTCCTGAAATCATCACATGTAACTTCGTTCTGGATCCTCTTGCGCATGCCATCAACTCCACGCTTGAACTTGTTCCAAGGTTCATCTTTCTTGATGCGGAGCATCCTATGGACATCACCATGTCAAGAGTTCATTCGGCAAGTGACACATGCGACATCTACTTCACATACATAAAGGTGAATCCTCTCCTTTACACGTGCTCACTTGACCCCTTCAAGGATGGTATACTACTTGACCCTCCATCGTGGATGCATAGGTATTGTCGGAGCTTCACGGATGACGAGGAGTGCAAGCGCCAAGGATCACCTGGAAGCGTGGAAGAGAAGGAAGAAGAAGCTTGGACAAGTTTCTGGAAAGCCCGGAACTTCCGGCCGCTGCCCGGAACTTCCGGCCACCGGACCCTCCGGCCATCCCGGAGCTTCCGGCCCTGCTGCACCGAAGCCGTCCGAGACTGTGCCAACTCTCTGGATAGCCCGGACCCTACCCGGACCTTCGCCTGGAACCTCCGGCGCCCGGACCTTCCGGCCGTCCCCGGAACTTCCGTCCCTGCCTGTGCGCAGACACTCGGGCTGAAGCCCATGTACCCTTTCGCCCCTCACTTACCCCTTCGTGGACCTAGACTATATATACTCCTCCACCTCCTCCTTTCTAGGGTAGCGTTGTGATAGCTCATTTGAGAGATAGAGCTACGCTCATCCATATCGGATCTACTCCTTGAGAGAGACCGCGGCCCCTCTTCGGAGAAGATCCACCTTGGATTCAAGACCTCCTTGCGGAGAAGATCCCCTTGTGGGTTCAATACCTCCGCACGGAGAAGAACCGGCTACCTCTTGTATCATCCGTTGTTGACTTTGGATCTTGTATCTCCCTTTGTGATCATGGATCTAGCGCATGTGTGATCATTCTTGTTGGTTTGAGTGTTCTCTTGTCTTCCCCTCATTTCCCTCCTCGTGTTCTTCGCGTTCTTCGCGGGATCCGCTCCTTTCGTGAACGATCAGGCCACTAGGGTTCTACGCTACATGATCTTGGTATCATGAGCCACGTTGATCACGAATTCGGAGCCTCCCCTCTTTGTTTGCTAGCCTAATTTTGTTGATTTCGTCCTAAATTCGATAGTCCCCACCAAAAATAGCCCCAAATTTTTTTTTGATTTGTTGGTTTTGATGATGTTTTGTTGATTTTGATCCATGGATTCGTTGTGTCTCAAGTGGATCTAGCATTCCCCATCTTTTCCCCCATTTCTATACATGAAATCTTCCCAATTTTGACCCTGTAAATCAAGTTTTTCCGCCCACATTCTCAGTTCTGGAATTTAGGGTTCGTCCCGGAAGAAATTCCACGACCCCCGGAACTTCCGTACTCCCCCGGAACTTCCGTCCCAGCCCCGGAACTTCCGGGCTAAATAGAGAGTTTACCCAAAATTCCCCGGCTTTCCCGAGACTTTTTCCGCGACCCCCGGAACTTCCGGCCACCCCCCGGAACTTCGGGAGCCCGGAACTTCCGGCCCTAGGCCCGGAACTTCCGGCCTAACCAGAAACATTCCCCGAAATTTCAGCATCAGGCTCTTTCACCGTTTTGGTCACAACTCTTCGCTCCGAACTCCGATTTGAGTGTTCTTTCGCTCGTTTTCAAGCTATCGACGTGCCCGAGGACCTCAACTTGGTTTCATCACCTTTTGACACCATCAAATTTTGTGCATTTTGGCATCTTTGCCTAGGGTTTCCACCACATCATCCGCTACACCTCCGCAGACTTCCGCAACCTAACCAATTTTGTTCCCCGTCACATATGTGGTTGCTTGAGGAGTGATTTGAGTCTCCTAATGTGTCTAGGCTACCTAGGGATGGTTGCTTCTTCATCAAGCACCACCACCACCATAACTTCCGCATAGGCTTACCAACCATACACTTCTTCCACCCCAACTTAACCCAATTTTGTTTGTGTTGTGAGTTGTGTCTCCTAAGGTGTTTCGGCTACTTAGGGACCGTGCTTCCAACTCCGACTCACATAACCCAATAACCCTCCACTTCCGCATTGCCTACTCGCATAACCCATCATTGCATTGTCGCAATCCATTGAGCTTCCGCAACACCACCACCGCATCCCACTACCACCATTTTGACATTTCAGATTTTGAGTTCGCGGTTTTTCCGTTTCCTAAGGTGTTTCGGCTACTTAGGGACGAGTCTCCATCATCTTGGTATCTCCATCAAGATCACCGCCACTCATCATCGACAAGGACGGTAACCTCCATATCATCTTGGTATCATGGTATCCCTCCATTGTATATTCCCTTACCATTGCATTGATAACCCCTAGACCATTTTGCGTCACTTTCCTATCAAGACTAGTCATTTGAGTATTGCCGGCAACGTTACTTGTGCACATTAGTGGTCTACGCCTTCCATTGCATACATACCATACAATAGGTATCATCTTGTTATCATATCATCTCGTGTGCCTCAAGTTTGTTCCCGCATATACACAATAGCTATCTTGGTTTGTGCATTGTGCAAAAGTGGCCATACAAAAAAAGAATAAGCTTTTAAGAAAAGAA
This sequence comes from Triticum urartu, assembly GCF_003073215.2. Taxonomy (NCBI): domain Eukaryota; kingdom Viridiplantae; phylum Streptophyta; class Magnoliopsida; order Poales; family Poaceae; genus Triticum; species Triticum urartu. The sequence goes on along the minus strand of NC_053022.1, from coordinate 84,630,594 downwards.
AAAGAGAGAGCAAGAAGCTTTTAAGCAAGTGCCATAGCATCATACCACATTGCATAAGATTGTCATATCCGATCATCTTGGATCATACCACCGGAACATCATATACATAGCATACTTGGGATAGAAGTCGTTGCATTTTTGTCTCCTATAGGTTGTGCACAAGTGTCGTATCCGCCTATTGAGCAATTGTGCTAGCGTCTCTCTAGAGTTGTGCAACAAGAGCATTTTCCGTGGATTCCACATTTTGAGCTCATCCTTGGTTGCACGACCCCATTTATCTATCAGTGTGTGTGTGATGAGGACATCAATACCATTGTTACATCCACATCCCCTACTGTTACATATACTGGACCAATTACTAGAGCTCGCGCACGCCAATTAAATTACAAGGTACTTTCGTTTCTTGGTAATGATTCTAATGTTCATGAGAATTTGATGCTGCCTAAATTGGATACATTTGTTTTGCTTACAAATGAAGGGCCTAGTTTGGAGAAGGATGAACATTGGAGCAAGAACATGCATGGAGTTGATGGCATGCGCAAGGGGATCAAGAACGGAGTTACAAGTGATGATTTCAGGACTTTGAAGCCACCATAAGGAGTGCATGAAGCCTTGGACGAAATATACAAGATGCCACTTCATAGTATTCGTCCATAGGCTATTCTAGGTGCTGCATCACCTTATTATTGGGCCAGGCCCATGTAATTTCGAAATACTTAAGTATAGGCTATTTTTAGAGTCCGTATGTGTGGGGAAACAGGAGTTAGGGTTGGTTTTGGACCCCACCCTCAAGGGCCACGAAATTCCCCGCCCTCTTCCTCCATATATACAGCCCTTAGGGCGTCGTTTAGACATCGTTTGTGTCCAACGACCAGACGAAGACGTCACCGAACCCCACCTTGATCAATAAAGCTTTCATCCTATATTCGCAATATCTAGATTGCAATCTCAGTTTCTTGCTTGTTCTTCGTTTGCTTGCAGGAAACAGACCCTCGTGGTCAGGTTGATCGTGCTCCGGCATGGTCAATAACCCCTCGAAAGTTGGTTTAGCGATTGCTAAGGCGCGACGTCTTGCACGTTCGTAGTCGGATCGTCAAGGTCGACTCCCACAGAAACGATAGCCACCATCTCATCGAAACATCGGGACACCTTTGCCTCTATCAAGTGGTATCAGATATCCAGGTTGCTCGGTGAGATTTTACAGTTTTTCGTAGATTAGATCGAGTCTGTTCTTCATACCTACAGTCCATGAAAAAGCCACAAAAAAATTAGGGTTAGTTCATCATATACGAACCAATCTGAGCCTTTGCATAATCTTTTTAGGGTTTTTGCTTTCTTGAATTTGCGGTTGCATCGTCGTGTCAAGTTGCTAGTCTTAGAGTCTAGTCTTTTAGAGTTTCGAGTTCTGGTCATAAGTTGTCACGCCGCCGCCGCACCATCATCATCGCCTTGCCATCTACCACCATTGCTTATCCGCCACCGCTCTGAATCCGTATCCATATACCACCACCAATCCGTATCCATATACCACCACAAATCTGTATCCATATACCACCACTGCTACCATATACCACCACCGCTGCCATATACCACAACCATATATCCACCACCAATCCGAGTTCTTCTCATATTAGGTTTGTTTTTGAGATCAATCTAAATTCCGATTCGTGTTTCCTTGCCTGCGTAGGTCTGGAGACCCCCGGGCAGTTTTTAGGCCAAAATTTCGGCGACCAAAAATATTTTTTCCCTATCCTATTTTTAGGCTTTTCTGAGTCTTTTGAGCCACGTGCCATCATAGTGATTTTTTGTCGCACTTTTTCGTCGTCGCTGCCCTGATTTCCGGAAAAAAAAAGTCGAAAAAAAATTTCGTGCCCATCCTATCAGTTTGACGAGGGAAGAGTTTTGAGACACTCTCCATTATAGTGATTTTTCGCAAAAAAAAGAGGAGCGCAAAAAAAGGAGCGCAAAAAAAATAGCGAATTTTTTTCAGAGTGTGCTTTTCCCTTTGTTTACGTGCAGCGCCATGATTTTGTTAGTGTTCTAGGCTCGCGTCTCTAGCACGGTCTAGCCTAGGACTAGCACAGTACCGTCGTTGAGCGTTTATTCAACTTTGCATCTCTGAATTAATTATTGCTGACCCTTTTTGCTACCATACTATAAGCCTTCCCAGCTCCACATACATCTACGTCGTGCGTTTGACTCTCCCTGGCAATCGCTCTATCCAAGCTTTTGAGAGTTTTAACTACAACGGTTGCCGATCACCGCCTGCTTCTGGGTAAGAACTGGTAAGAATTTGAGATTTGCTTGATGGATTTGTGACACCCGCCACCACCACTACTTGTTAGTAGTCTGTAGGATCATATTCTTGTGTGTTTCTATTGCTGCTAACCATGCCAGGATCACAAGCCGACGAGACTGACTCGCAGAACTTGATGAACGAGGAGCTTCATAATAAGTTTCAGCAAATGATGAGTGGACAGGTGCAAGATGTGCTAAACAGATTTGAAGAGGCCACGGAGAGGACGTTTGAAACAAAGCTCGATAACAAGTTTGCTGAATTGCTTTCGTGTTTTCCACCACCACCACCGGCTGCTCCTGCTGCACCTCTGCAACAACAGCAACAACACCGACTACTCCACGTCGGGAAACAGCCCTCCGCCGGGCGAGCCGTGTCCCTCTTCAGCCGGGCCAAACTGCTGGTGCTGCTGTTGATACTTCTGTGGCTCCTACTGCTGATGTGGAGGAGGATGACTATGTGGGAGATTACGAGGATGAGGTTGATCAAAATCAGAACTACGTGCCACCACCAGCACAACCACCACCAGGTCATCCACATGCAAATAATGGCAATGGTAGGGCTCACCCTCAGGTACGAGATCATGACCATCTCCCTAAACTAAAATTGAATATTCCACCATTTGAGGGTAGATATGTTCATGATATATATCTTACTTGGGAGTTAGAAACTGAACAACGATTTACATGTTTACAATATCCCGAGGAGAGACGTGTTCCTGCTGCTGTTTGTGCATTCACTAGTTTTGCATGTGTTTGGTGGTCTGAGGATTGTAGATTACATCCTATTCCAGCTACTTGGGCTGCTTTGAAAACTGCTATGCATACTCGTTGGGTTCCACCATATTATCAACGTGAATTACTTCAAAAATTGCAGTGATTAAGACAATGAAAAAATTCTGTAGAAGAATATTATCAGGAATTGCAAACTGGCATGATTAGATGTGGTATTGTTGAGGAGAATGAAGCTATGCTTGCACGTTTTATGGGTGGATTAAATAGAGAGATTCAGACCATTCTAGAGTATAAGGATTATACTAATATCACTCGTTTATTCCATCTTGCATGTAAAGCTGAACGTGAAGTGTAGGATCGACAGGCATTGGCGCGTACTAACTTTTCTGCAGGTCGACCTTCATCCTGGACACCACGTGCAACATCTACTTCCACACGTTCAGCTACACCGGCACCTCCGTCGGCTGCCACCTCCAACCGTGATACAATAAAGCAGGAACAATCACCACTATGTGCCAAGAGGACACCTTCTGGGCCTGCAAAGAGCTCTTCTTCATCCATGGCATCAACAGGGCAAACACATGATATTATTTGTCGACGTTGCAAGGGTGGAGGTCATTATGCGAGAGAATGCCCATCTAAGCGTGTGATGATTGTTACTGAGGATGGTGGGTATGAGTCCGCTAGTGACTATGATGAGGAGACTTTGGCTCTTATTACAAATGACGAACACGGTGGAGACGATTCTAATCATGAGACGCAATACATGGCTCCTGAAGTTGCTGATAGGTATGAATGTTTAGTTACTCAACGTGTTTTGAGTGTGCAGGTTACACAAGCTGAGAAAAATCAGAGGCATAATTTGTTCCATACCAAGGGAGTTGTGAAGGAACGTTCTGTTCGCGTGATCATAGATGGAGGGAGTTGCAACAACTTGGCTAGCATGGAGATGGTGGAGAAGCTATCTCTCACCACAAGACCACATCCACATCCTTACTACATCCAATGGTTCAACAACAGCGGCAAGGTTAAGGTAACACGTACTGTTCATGTGCATTTTAGTATCTCTACATATGTTGATTATGTTGATTGTGATGTGGTACCTATGCAAGCATGTTCCTTATTACTTGGTAGACCATGGCAATTTGATAAAAATTCTGTACACCATGGTAGAAACAATCAGTATACTCTTGTTCATAACGATAAAAATATTACTTTGCTTCCTACGACTCCTGATTCCATTTTGAAAGATGATATTAATAGAGCTAATAAAGCAAAACAGGAGACAAATAAGAGTGAAAATCAGATTGTGGCAAAAGAATTTGAGCAGTAAATGAAGCCTAATAATAAACCATCTACTGTTGTTTCTGAAATTAAATTGAAAAGTGCATGTTTACTTGCCACCAAATCTGATATTGATGAGCTAGATTTTAGCAAATCTATTTGCTATGCTTTTGTGTGCAAAGAGGCATTATTTTCATTCGAGGACGTGCCTTCCTCTTTGCCCCCTGCTGTCACTAACATTTTCTAGGAGTTCGCTGACGTCTTTCCACAAGACGTGCCACCGGGATTACCACCTATTCGAGGGATTGAGCATCAAATTGACTTAATTCCCGGGATTCATGGGATTACCACCGCTCTTCTTCCACTTCAAGAAGGAGCCATTCAAGTCGCCATTCCAACTCAAGTACACCGACATCGAACACTCCTCGTCAAGCCGCGCGCACCGACTGTCAAGCAAACCTCAATCCGCTTCGGGATACTGACTCACAAGAGCGCCGACGACGTCAAGCCGAAGAAGCCTTTGCGCTGGCTCGCGAACGACAACAACAATGCCAACATGAAGAGGAAGAACGTGCGCGTCTACACCAAAATGCACACGATGCCGAGGCTCAACGTCAAGCACAACAACTCCGTGACGCTCAAGCACTTGAGGTGCAACAAGCTCTACGCGATGCGAGTCGAGCCGTTTCCGACCGAGGCCGACAAGCCCGTGAAGAAGAGGAAGCACTTCGCGATGAAATTCACGAGCGGTGATTTCAAGCTCGCAGGCACCATCTAGTGCCCCCTCGAGCTCGACAGGTTCCTCCACAGGCTCGCCAAGACCATCAAGTTTATCAAGAGCATGAAAACAATGGGAATCCTCCACGATAAGATCAACATGAGGTTGACTACCCTCTGCATCAAGAGCACCACAAGTTGGACAATCATCTTCAACATGGGCGTCATCATCCCCGACCCCAACACAATGAAGAGCAACGCTACGGCAAGCTCAAGTTCACCATGCCCAAGTTCAACGGAAGAAACGATCCTGAAGAATACCTTTCATGGGCATTGAAAGTTGACAAGACCTTCCGTTTGCACAATTATGAAGAAGAGAAGAAGATCGCGATGGCATCCCTTGAGTTCCAAGACTACGTCCTCATTTGGTGGGAACAAGTCATTGAGCGCCGCGAGGCAAGAGGAGATCCACCCATCACTAGTTGGGCACAAAGGAAGGATGTCATGAGAGCACGCTTCGTGCTTACCTTCTACAACCGCGACCTCTTCAAGAAACTCCAACAACTCAAGCAAGGAACCAAGAGCGTTGAAGAATACGACAAAGAGAGGGAGATTGCAATGATAAGGGCCAATATGACGGAAGATGATGAGCAAACTGTGGCACGTTTCTTGAATGGACTCAATCATCCTATCAAGAAGATCGCCGACTTCCAGCCATACTGAAATCTCATCGAGCTCGTGCACCAAGCTACCAAAGCGGAACGCCAAGTGCAAGATGATTTCAAGTATGCCAAGTTCTCATCCAAGTCCTACGGTTTCTCCAATAACCAAGATTCAACGACTCCAACAGCGACTACAAGATCATCTACTTCCAACATCAACAAGTCGACTTCCAAGAAAGCTTCGCCTACTACAAGCAAGTTCAAGCCGAGAGCTTCATCATCATCAACCCCTACCGATGAGACCGTCAAGATGAGCTCCCTCAAGTGTTTCACTTGCGGAGGCCGAGGCCACAAGTCCTATGAGTACACCAACAAGCGCACCATGATCTCCAACGACGATGGCACTTATGATTCCATGAGCGAAGGAGAAATGGATGCCCTTGAGCAAGTCGCCATGCACCGCCAAGTGAACAATGAAGAAGAACAAGTCTTTTGTGATGAAGACTCAAGCCCTGCACTTGTTGTCTCCAAAGTCTTGACTCTCCAACATCACTGATGTGGAGCATCCCACGACCATCCACATGGACGCCACCTCAACTATCCAAGCTCGAAGTGGACCAATGACAAGGGCTAGGGCACGTGCTATTCAATCCGAGGTGACATCAATCCTACTTGAGTTTTCCCCCTCTTCAAGTGAGACATGGCTACTGCCTAACTCTGAGATACTATGTGTCATTAGGTACAATGCTCAAGACTTGGAGCTGAGGACTGTAGAAGAAGAGACAGGCGTCAACACTCTGGACAACTCGGAACTTCCGGCCAGAGCCCGGAACTTTCGGCTCCCGGACCTTCCGGCCGACCCGGAGCATCCGGCCACCGATGACTTCGACCAGCCCAGGCGTGCCAACTCTCGGGTTAGCCCGAATCCTGATGCGGACCATCCCACGACCATCCCCATGGACGCCACCTCAACTATCCAAGCTCCAAGTGGACCAATGACAAGGGCTAGGACACGTGCTATGCAATCCGAGGTGACATCACTCCTTCTTGAGTTTTCTCCCTCTTCAATTGAGACATGGCGACTGCCTAAGTCCGAGATACTATGTGTCATCAGGTACAACGCTCAAGACTCGAAGCTGAGGACTGTAGATGAAGAGACATGCGTCAACACTCTGGACAGCCCGAAACTTCCGGCCAGAGCCCGGAACTTCCAGCCCTTGGACCTTCCGGCCGCCGATGACTTCGACCAGCCTAGGCATGCCAACTCTCGGGTTAGCCCGGACCCCGTCCCGGACATTCCGGCGCCCGGAACCTCCGGCCGGCCCGGACCTTCCGGGCCCCGGATGCTAGCACATCTCCTCCGCGCCAACTCTCTGGTTAGGCCGGACCCTCCCCGGAACCTCCGGCGCCCGGAACTTCCGGCCCTGCCTGCGCGCAGCCACTTGGGCCGAGGCCCGTGTACCCTTTCGTCACCTAGACTATATATACTCTATCCCGTACAACTTTCTAGCGTTGTGATAGCTCATTTGAGAGATAGAGCTTCGCTCATCCATATCGGATCTACTCCTTGAGAGAGACAGCGGCCCCTCTTCGGAGAAGATCCACCTTGGATTCAAGACCCCTTTACGGGAAGATCCCCTTGTGGATTCAAGACCTCCTCATGGAGAAGAACCAGTTACCCTATGTATCGTCCTTTGTTGGATTTGGATCGTGTATCTCTTTGTGTTTCGAGGATCTAGCACATGTGTGACTATTTCTTGTTGGTTGAGTGATTCTCTCGTGTTTCCCCTCGTGATTTCCCTCGTTTTCCACCTCGTGTTCTTCGCGGGATCTGCTCCTTTCGTGAAAGATCGAGCGAATAGGGTTCTACCCTACATCATCTTGGTATCTAGAGCAAGGTTGATCACGATTTCGGAGCCTCCCCGTTATGTTTCTAGCCTAATTTTTTTGTTTTTCGTCCTAATCCGAAAATCCCCACCAAAAATAGCCCCAATTTTTTTTGTGATTTGTTCGTGTGTTGAGATTTTGTTGGTTTTGATATGTGAATTTTGTGTGTGGCTCGTAGATCTAGCCTCCCCAGCGTTCTTTTCCTCCAATTTCTTCTTTCTCCCCTTCGGATTTGGGCTTTTTCCCCAAGTTTTTCCGCCCAAACCCACATTCTCCAAGTCTCTGTTCTTGGCAGAATCCCGACCACCGGAACTTCCGGTCCAGCCCGGACATTCCGGCTCCCGGACCTTCCGGCCTTCCCCGGAACCTCCGGACCCCGGACCCTCCGTCTTGCCCGGAACTTCCGGCTTCGACGGAAAGTTTGCACTACTTCCACAACTCCGCCCAAATTCCACCAAATTTTGTTCCGGTGCTCACCATATACCATATATACTTCCGCATACCTCCACCATTTCCGCATAACCCAACTATTTTTGGACGCTCTCTGACACAATTGCTACTTTGAGGTTTGAGAATTTGATTTGTGGTACCGTATCCTTTTGTGTTTCGGCTATCTAGGTATGGTTCGACATCGACATCACCGCCGCTCATTTTCGCCACGGACGCATCATCAACATCGGTCATCAACAACGACCACCTCGACTACGACTTGGTATTCGTGCCAGCATTTTGACACCATACCAGAAGCAAGACCGGTAACCTCGTCTTGGTATTGCACATATCACTCTTGCCATTACATTGATAGCCATCATAGCCTTACTCCTTTTCGTTGCTTACCCATCGAGACTAGCCATTGAGTATTGCTGGCAACAAGACTTGTGCACATTAGTGATCATACTTCCCATAGCATACATACATCATTGTTTCCTATATTTTGTACCATCTCATGTGTCACAAAGTTGTCATCGCATACTCACTTGCTATCTTGGTTCGTCAAGCATTGCATGAGAAAAGAGCTCACACATCAAAGAGCCAAAAAAGCTTTTAAGAAAAGAGGAAAGATAAGCAAAGAGCTTTTAAGCAAGAAGCATAGCACCATACAACATTAAGATTGTCATACTCGATCATCTTTGATCATATCATAACAACACCTTGCATACAAAGTATTTGGGATAGAAGTCGTTACATTTTTGCTAAGTAGGTTGTGCACAAGTTCTTGTATCCGCCTATCATGCAATCGTGCTAGCATCTCTCTAGTGTTGTGCAACAAGAGCATTTTCGTGGATTCCACATTTTGGCTCACCCTTGGTTGCACAACCCCACTTATCTTTTTGCGTGTGTGTTTCCGTGTACCTTATATGCTTGGTCTACTTGTTACATTGCATCTTGCGAATCTTTTCCAACATTATTGAAGCTCACTTATAATTACATCAAATTTTGTGCCACCATCCTAACCAAGCTCCACCAAAAGCTTTTACATGTGTAGGTGTGAGAAACCGACAAGAACTCGTACCAATTGTGCTATTTCCTTGTCCTACATTGGAGTGATCCTCGATCCACTTTCAACTTCGGTGAAGGTACATTTGGTACTCGTTCTTCTCTTTCTACCACTCTGATAGAGGCAAAGGTGTCCCGATGTTTCGATGAGATGGTGGCTATCGTTTTCTGTGGGAGTCGACCTTGACGATCTGACTACGAACGTGCGAGACGTCGCGCCTTAGCAATCGCTAAACCAACTTCCGAGGGTTATTGACCACGCCGGAGCATGATCAACCTGACCACGACGGTATGTTTCCTGCAAGCACACAAAGAACAAGCAAGAAACTGAGATTGCAATCTGGATATTGCGAATATAAGATGAAAGCTTTATTGATCAAGGTGGGGTTCTTTGACGCCTTGGTCTGGTCGTTGAACACAAACGAAGTACGCGAAGTTGCAGCTATGGCGAACGTTTAATCTAAACAAAACCCAAAGCCTAAACAATGCCCTAAGGGCTGTATATATGGAGGAGAGAGGGGGAATTTCGTGGCCCTTGGTGGAGGGGTCCAAAACCAACCCTAACTCTTGTTACCCCACACATACGGACTCTAAAAACAGCATATACTTAAGTACTTCGAAAATACATGGGCCTGGCCCAATAATAAGGTGACGCAGCACCAAAAATAGCCTCTGGACAAAATTTATGAAGTGGCATCTTGTATATTTCGTCCCATGCTTCATGCACTCATTATGGTGGAATCATCACTTGTAACTCCGTTCTTGTTCCCCTTGCGCATGCCATCATCTCCATGCTTGAACTTGCTCCAAGGTTCATCTTTCTTGTCCAAGCTAGGCCCTTCATTTGTAAGCAAAACAAATTTATCCAATTTAGGCAGCATCATATTCTCATGAACATTAGAATCGTTACCAAGAAATGAAAGTACCTGATAATTCAAATGGCATGCGCGAGCTCTAGTAATCGGTCCAGTATGTATAGGAACAGGGGTTGTCGGTGTAACAATGGTATTGATGTCCTCATCATCCTCCCCTTCTTGAAATGAAGTCGTCTCGATGAAATTTCATCATCCTCACCCAAATAAGGCTTCAAATCTGCAATGTTAAAAGTGGGACTAACCCCAAAATCTGCAGGTAGCTCAAGTTTATATGCATTATCATTTATTTTCTCTAACACCTTAAAAGGACCATCAGCACATGGCATTAGCTTTGATTTGCGCAAATTAGGAAATCTATCCTTACACAAATGAAACCAAACAAGATATCCAGGTGTAAACACATGTTTTCTACCCTTATCTCCAGCAAGTTTATATTTAGCATTCATACTCTCAATGTTTTCCTTAGTTAACTCATGCATTTTTAAAATCAATTCAGCACGTTTTTAGCATCAAAATTAACCTTCTCCGAAGATGGAAGATGATGCGGAGCATCCCAAGGTCATCCCCATGGACCTACCATCGTCTCACCAAGTGGCTACCGGGCCCATGACTCGATCACGTGCAAGAGCCCTTGAAACCGAGGTGACATCTCTCCTCTCACAATTCTACTCCGATGCACATGAAGCATGGCTACTACCTCATATGGATACATTACACATACTCAGGTACAATGGAGAATCTAAGGAGCAAGGACAAGAAGAAGAGGAAGATGGACGAGAAGACGGAGAAGAAGAAGAGCTGCAGGAAATTTCCCAGCCACCGGACGACCGGCCGGGACCGGACGTCCGACGCCTGAAGCATCAGCCGAGCTCCAGCCAGTGGACGTCCGGCCCAGACCGGACGACCGGTGCCCCTGCACCCGAAGCGAACGAGCGGACGTCCGGTCTGGACCGGACGACCGGTGCCCCAGCACCCGAGCCAACATCAGCGGAAGTCCAGAGCCTGCGGACGTCTGGCACCCCCATCACAGAGCAGAACCAGCAGATGACCGGAGGACACCGGACGTCTGGCATCTCTAGAGACACCGGACGACCGGCCCCCAGCGGACGTCCGGTACCTGGCTGCGTCCAGATTCGGGCCCGAGGCTCACGTACCCCTTCACTTCGCCCCTTTTTGCACTTAGACTATAAATAGACCCCCCATTCATCCTAGCTAGGGTTAGCGTTGGTTTAGCTCATACTTCGAGATAGAGCTTCGCTCATCCATACCGATCTCCTCCTCGAGAGAGACTGCGGCCCCTCTTCGGAGAAGATCAACTTGGATTCAAGACCCCCTCTTGGGCGGCCCCATCAAGACCTCCTTCTAGGAGAAGAACCGGTTACTTGTATCGTCCTTTGTTGACCTTGGATCATCGTGTATCTATTTGTGTTTCGGGGATCTATCACATGTGTGATCTATTTCTTGTTGGTTGAGTGTTTCTCTTGTGTTTCCCCTCGTTTTCCCCCTCGTGTTCATCGTGTTCCTCGTAGGTATCCGCTCCTTTCGTGAAAGATCAGCCATCTAGGGTTCCACCCTACATCATCTTGGTATCATGACCAAGGTTGATCACGATTTCGGAGCCCCCTCTTCGTTTTTCTAGCTTGATTTTGTTGTTTTTCGTCCTAATCCGAAAATCCCCACAAAAATAGCCCCAAAAATTTTTCTTGTGTTTTGTGAGTTTTGATGATGTTTTGTTGGTTTTGATCCGTGAATTTGTTGCGTTGTAAGTAGATCTAGCCTTCCCCCACCATCTCCACCTCGAAACCCCTCCCAAATCCCCCATATTCCCCCCAAAATCACCTCCCGGATCTAAAATCTTGCGTTCACCCCAACCACCGGACGTCCGGCGACCCAGGAAGCTCCGGACGTCCGACGTTACTGGATGACCGGCGACCGGACATCCATTCGCGCCCGGACGACCGCTACTTCCACAACATCATCCGCTACGCCACCTCCAACTTCCGCAAAACCGTGCTAATATCCCTACCCACACCACCACCTAACCGCCACCTACTCCGACGATTTTGGTCGCCTTTGGTTTTGAGAATTTGAGTTGCGGTACCGTATCCTTTTGTGTTTCGGCTATCTAGGTACGGTTCGACATCGACATCACCGCCGCTCATTTTCGCCACGGACGCGTCATCAACATCGGTCATCAACAACGACCACCTCGACTATGACTTGGTATTCGTGCCACCATTTTGACACCATACCGGAAGCAAGACCAGTAACCTCATCTTGGTATTGGACATAACATTCTTGCCCTCACATTGTTAGCCATCATCGCCTGAGTCCTTTGCGTTGCTTACCCATCGAGACTAGCCATTGAGTATTGTCGGCAACAAGACTTGTGCACTTTAGTGATCATACTTCCCCATAGCATACATAGATGCATCATTGTTGATTATATTGTTATCGTCTCTTGTGTCACAAAGTTGTCATCGCATACTCACTTACTATCTTGGTCCGTCAAGCGTCGCATAAGAAAAGAGCTCAAACATCAAAGAGCCAACCAAGCTTTTAAGCAAAGAGGAAAGATAAGCAAAGAGGTTTCAAGCAAGACCATAGCATCATACAACATTAATATTGTCATACTCTATCATCTTGGATCATATCATAGCAACACCGTGCATAAAACATATTTGGGATAGAAGCCGTTACATTTTTGCTAAGTAGGTTGTGCACAAGTTCTTGTATCCGCCAATCATGCAATCGTGCTAGCGTCTCTCTAGTGTTGTGCAACAAGAGCATTTTTGTGGATTCCACATTTTGGCTCACCCTTGGTTGCTCAACCCCGCTTATCTTTTTGCGTGTGTGTTTTCGTTTACCGTATATGCTTGGTCTACTTGTTACATTGCATCTTGCGAATCTTTTCCAACATTCTTGAATCTTTCTTACATTCACATTAAAAATTGTGCCACCATCCTAACCAAGCTCCACCAAAAGTTTTTACTTGTGTAGGTGTGAGAACCGACAAGAACTGGTACCAATTGTGCTATTTCCTTGTTACATATTGGAGTCATCTTTGATCCATTGTCAACATCGGTCAAGGTACATTTGATATTGGTTCTTCACTTTCTTCCACTCACACTTGTCTTGGAATGATGGATAGGCCAAGTACTTCTACCAACCCACTCTTCATGGAGCAAGACGATGACATGAACTCCTTCGTCACCAAGAGTCACCTCTTTGGTGCAAAACGTGCTTTGCATCAAGAGCAACAAGCTATGAGTGAACGCATCGACAACCTTGCCGCCGACTTGCGACTTTCCGAGCAATGTACAAGGGACTACTTTGACAACAAGCTCGATGATCACAAGCAAGAGAATGATGCAAGGATGGACGAGATTCGCGCTTTGTTGCTCAACTACTCTTCTTCCACTTCAAGAAGGAGCCGTTCAAGTCGACACTCCGACAACACCATCTCTGGTTCAAGTACACCGACATCGAACACTCTTCGACGAGCCGCGCCCAACGAGCGTCAAGCAAACCTCAATCCACTTCGAGACACCGACTCGCAAGAACATCAACGACGTCAAGCCGAAGAAGCCTTTGTGCTAGCCCAAGAACGGCATCGCCAACGTCAACACGAACAAGAGGAGCGAGCGCGACAACATCAAGATGCACAAGACGCCGAGGCGGAACGCCAAGAACAAAAACTACGTGAAGCTCAAGCACTTGAAGCGCAACAGGCCCTTCATGAATCAAGTCGTGCCGTAGCCGACCGAAGCCGACAAGCTCGACTACATCGAGAAGCACTTCGCGATGAAGCTCAAGAAAGAATTTACCAAAGACGTGTGCGTCAACAAGCTCCTCGTCAAGATAGACAAGCGCCTTGTCAAGATAGACAAGCTCCCCCTCAAGCTCGCCAAGACCATCAAGTTCACCAAGAGCATGAAAACAATGGGAATCCTCCACGGCAAGAGCAACACGAGGTTGACAACCCTCCGCGTCAAGAGTACCACGAGTTGGACAATCATCTACAACATGGGCGTCATCATCCCCGACCCCAACACAATGAAGAGCAATGCTACGGCAAGCTCAAGTTCACCATGCCCAAGTTCAATGGAAGCAACGATCCCGAAGAATACCTTTCATGGGCATTGAAAGTTGACAAGATCTTCCGTTTGCACAATTATGAAGAAGAGAAGAAGATCGCGATGGCATCCCTTGATTTCCAAGATTATGTCCTCATTTGGTGGGAACAAGTCATTGAGCTCCACGAGGCAAGAGGTGATCCACCCATCACTACTTGGGCACAAATGAAGGATGTCATGAGGGCACGCTTCGTGCCTACCTACTACAACCGCGACCTCTTCAAGAAACTCCAACAACTCAAGCAAGGAATCAATAGCGTTGAAGAGTACTACAAGGAAATGGAGATTGCCATGATACGAGCCAATGTCAAAGAAGATGATGAGAAAACTATGGCAAGGTTCTTGAATGGACTCAATCATCCTATCAAGAAGATTGCCGACATCCAACCATGCTCGAACCTCATCGAACTAGTGCATCAAGATACCAAAGCGGAATGGCAAGTACAAGATGACTTCAAGTATGCCAAGTTCTCATCCAAGTCCTATGGCCTCTCCAACAATCAAGCTTCAACGACTCCAACACCTTCTACCTCAACCAAGCCTTCTATAAGCAATGGCGACAAGTCAAGTTACAAGAAAGCTTCGACAAGCTCAAGTCGTCCTCCTACTACAAGAAACTTCAAGAAAGCTCCATCATCATTTACTCCACCCGATGAGATCATCAAAACAAGTTCTATCAAATGCTTCACATGCGGCGGCTGAGGCCACAAGTCCTTCGAGTGCACCAACAAACGCACAATGATCTTCAACGATGATGGAACTTATGATTCCATGAGCGAAGGAGAAATGGAAGCCCTTGAGCAAGTGACCATGCACCGCCAAGTGAACAATGAAGAAGAACAAGTCTTTTGTGATGAAGACTCATGTCCCGCACTTGTTGTCTCAAAAGTCTTGACTCTCCAACATCAACAAGAAGAAGACCATAGATGCACCATATTCCACACAAAGGCCGGCATCAATGGACGATCCGTCAAGGTCATCATCGATGGAGGGAGTTGCCACAACTTAGCAAGTGAAGAACTATGCTGCAAGCTCCAATTGGTCAAGATGAAGCACCCTCACCCCTACAAGGTTCAATGGCTAAGCGACACCAGCACCATACAAGTCGAGCATAGAGTACAAGTCTCTTTCAAGATCGGCGCCTATGTAGACACATTGGAATGTGATGTCCTTCCGATGACCGTTTTCCACGTCCTCCTTGGACGGCCATGGCAATTTGACCGAGGTGTCATTCACAATGGGAGTACAAATCACTACAGCTTCAAGATGAAAGGGAAAGAGTTCGTGCTACGTCCTATGTCTCCAAGCCAAGTGCTCGCCGACAAGCAGGCCACCCATCATGGAGAAAATAGTGAGAGAGCGATCCACCAAAAAGAGAGTGAGCACCACAAGCCCAAATTGAGTGACTCCACGATGAATGACAAGAAAAACTTCATTCTCTTTGCCACCAAACGTGAGATGAGAGAAGTGTGTGAGAACCCATCAAGTGTCCTACATTATGTCTTATTGTGCAAGGACGAGGTCACACAAACTAACAACTCTCACGATCTACCTTTGGTGTTATCTTCTCTATTGCAGGAATTCCAAGATGTTTTCCCCGATGAGCTACCTCCGGGTCTCCCTCCACTACGAGGCATTGAGCACCGAATTGATCTCAGCCCCGGAGCGCCGCTTCCCAACAAAGCTCCATACCGCGTCAACCCCGAAGAAACCAAAGAAATACAAAGGCAAGTAAAGCATCTCATAGACCATGGTCATGTGCGTGAAAGTTTGAGTCCTTGTGCCGTACCGGTCATTCTTGTGCCAAAACATGACGGTAGCTTTCGCATGTGCTCCGATTGTAGACCTATCAATGCTATCACCGTTAGATATAGGTACCCCATTCCACGCCTTGATGATATGCTTGATGAACTTAGCGGTGCCACTATATTTTCCAAAATTGATCTTAAGAGTGGTTACTATCAAATCCGCATACAAGAGGGTGATGAATGGAAAACTGCCTTCAAAACCAAGTTTGGTTTGTATGAGTGGTTAGTCATGCCTATGGGTATCTCGGAAGCACCAGGCACTTTTATGCGCCTTATGAATCATGTCTTTCGCCCTTACATTGGTATATTTGTTGTGGTTTACTTCGATGACATTCTTGTGTTTAGCAAATCTATCCAAGAACATGTCACCCATGTCCGCACTATTTTGCAAACTCTTAGAAAAGAGCTTCTCTATGCTAATTTGGAGAAATGCCTATTTGGTGTTGATAAGCTCGTTTTCTTCGGTTTTGTGGTCTCTTCTAAGGGTGTTCATGTTGATGAATCTAAGATCAATGCTATTAAAACATGGCCCCAACCAACCAATTTGCAACAAGTGCGTAGTTTTCTTGGTTTAGCCGGTTTCTACCATAGATTTGTGAAGGATTTTAGAACCATTGCATCACCTTTGCATGCTTTGAGCAAGAAGAACGCGCCTTTTGTTTGGGGACCATCTCAAGATATTGATTTCAATGAGCTTAAGAATTTGCTTACTCATGCTCCCGTGCTTGCTTTACCCAACTTCGAAAAGCCTTTTGAAATTCATTGTGATGCTAGCGGTAACGGCATAGGAGGTGTGTTAACGCAAGAGAAGCGCCCCATAGCTCACTTTAGTGAGAAACTTTTCGGAGCGCAACTCAACTATCCCATCTATGACAAAGAGCTATATGCTTTAGTCTGCGTTTTACATGAATGGGAACATTACCTCCGCCCACATGAGTTCATCATCCATACCAACCATGAAACACTTAAAAACCTTAAGGGTCAAAATAAGTTGAACAAGCGTCATGCTAAATGGAGTGAATTTATTGAGTCTTTTCCTTATGTCATCAAGTACATTAAGGGTAAAGAAAATGTTGTGGCGGATGCGCTTTCCCGTATATGCATGCTAGTCACGCAACTTGAGTTAGATGTCATTGGCCTCGAGCATATCAAAGAATTGTATGCGCATGGTGAGACTTTTGCCATTCCTTATGCCAAGTGTTTGTCACATACATCGCGGGAACGCTATTACATTAAAGACGGCTACCTTATGAGAGCTAACAAACTTTGCATCCCCAAGTCGTCCCTTCGTTTATTGCTTTTGCAGGAATCACATGGAGGAGGATTAATGGGACACTTTGGACGTGATAAGACATTCGCCACGCTCTCGAAGAGCTACTTTTGGCCAAAGATGTTTCGGGACGTCAATCGTTTCACCAACCGATGTTCGACATGCCGCAAAGCTAAGTCCAAAGCTCAATCTCATGGCCTCTATATGCCTCTACCAATTCCATACCAACCATGGGAAGATATTAGCATGGACTTTGTGCTTGGCTTACCTAAAACTCGAAATGGCAACGATTCAGTTTTTGTTGTCATGGACCATTTCTCCAAAATGGCTCATTTCATTCCTTGCAACAAGATAGACAATGCTTCACATATTGCAAATTTGTTTTGTAGGGAAATCTTGCGCCTTCATGGAGTGCCAAAGACTATCGTCTCGGACCGCAATGTCAAGTTCCTTAGCTACTTTTGGAAGACTCTATGCGCAAAGCTCGGAATCAAGCTACTCTTCTCCACGGCATACCATCCTCAAACCGACGGCCAAACGGAGGTGACCAACCGCACACTCTCCGCTCTACTTCGAGTACTCATCAAGAAGAACATCAAGGAGTGGGAGGAATGTCTACCCATCGCCGAGTTCGCCTACAACCGAGCAAGACACTCAACAACCGGCAAGTCCCCTTTCGAGGTCGTCTACGGATTTAACCCTTTGTCACCATTGGATATTCTTCCTCTACCACTCCAAGAGCGCATCAATTTGGACGCAAGTGCGCGTGTGACACATCTCAAGAAGATGCATAAAGATACAAGAAACACCATCGAGCGCCAAGTTCAACGCCTTCCGACCAAGATCAACTTCAACAAGCAACCTATGTTCTTCAACATTGGTGATCAAGTGTGGCTACACCTTCGCAAGGACTGCTTCCCACAAGAACGCAAATCCAAGCTTTGTCCACGAGCGGATGGAACCTTCAAGGTGCTTACACGCTACAACGACAACGCTTACAAGATCGAACTTCCATGCGACAAGTACAATGTGAGCGACATCTTCAACGTCAAAGATCTCTCTCCTTTCCATGGTGATGAAGATTTTGATCCGAGGACGGATCTTCCCCAAGGGAGGGGAGATGATGCGGAGCATCCCAAGGTCCTCCCCATGGACCTACCATCGTCTCACCAAGTGTCTACCGGGCCCATGACTCGATCACGTGCAAGAGCCCTTGAAACCGAGGTGACATCTCTCCTCTCACAATTCTACTCCGATGCACATGAAGCATGGCTACTACCTCATATGGATACATTATGCATACTCAGGTACAATGGAGAATTTAAGGAGCAAGGACAAGAAGAAGAGGAAGATGGACGAGAAGACGGAGAAGAAGAAGAGCTGCAGTAAATTTCCCAGCCACCGGACGACCGGACAGGACCGGACGTCCGGCGCCTGAAGCTTCAGCGGAGCTCCAGCCAGCGGACGTCCGGCCCAGACCGGACGACCGGTGCCCCTGCACCCAAAGCGAATGAGCAGACGTCCGGTCTGCACCGGACGACCGGCGCCGCAGCATCCGAGCCAACATCAGCTGAAGTACGGAGCCTCCAGACGTCCGGCACCCCCATCACAGAGCAGAACCAGCGGACGACCGGAGGACACGGGACGTCCGGCAGCTCCTGAGACACTGGACGACCGGCCCCCAGCGGACATCCGGTACCTGGCTGCATCCAGATTCGGGCCCGAGGCCCATGTACCCCTTCACTTCTCCTATTTTTGCACTTAGACTATAAATAGACCCCCCATTCATCCTAGCTAGGGTTAGCGTTGGTTTAGCTCATACTTCGAGATAGAGCTTCGCTCATCCATACCGATCTCCTCCTCGAGAGAGACTGCAGCCCCTCTTCGGAGAAGATCAACTTGGATTCAAGACCCCCTCTTGGGAGGCCCCATCAAGACCTCCTTCTAGGAGAAGAACCGGTTACTTGTATCGTCCTTTGTTGACCTTGGATCATCGTGTATCTGTTTGTGTTTCGGGATCTAGCACATGTGTGATCTATTTCTTGTTGGTTGAGTGTTTCTCTTGTGTTTCCCCTCGTTTTCCCCCTCATGTTCATCGTGTTCCTCGTAGGGATCCGCTCCTTTCGTGAAAGATCGGCCATCTACGGTTCCACCCTACATCAGAAGAGGCAACAAATGAATATGTGCACGAGGTAGGAAACCATACACAGTTTCAAAAGGGCACATCTTAGTAGTAGAATGCAATGAACGATTATAAGCAAATTCAATATGAGGCAAGCATTCTTCCCACATTTTCTTGTTATTCTTTAGAACAGCCCTAAGCATAGTAGACAATGTTCTATTGACTACTTTAGTTTGTCCATCAATTTGGGGGTGACAAGTAGTACTAAAAAGCAGCTTAGTCCCCAACTTAGCCCATAAACATCTCCAAAAGTGGCTAAGAAATTTAGTATCACGATCTGAAACAATAGTATTTGGCACACCATGCAAGCGAATAATTTCACGAAAGAACAAATCAGCAACATTAACAACATCATCGCTCTTATGACATGGTATAAAGTGTGCCATTTTCGAGAACCTATCCACGACAACAAATATGCTATCCCTCCCCTTCTTCATTCGCGGTAAACCTAAAACAAAGTCCATAGATATATCCTCCCAAGGAACACTAGGTATAGGCAAAGGCATATATAAACAATGAGGATTGAGTCGTGACTTAGCTTTTTGACATGTAGTGCAGCGAGCAACAAAACACTCAACATCCCGTCTCATCTTTGGCCAAAATAAATGTGTAGCAAGTATATCCTCCGTCTTCTTGACGCCAAAGTGTCCCATTAATCCTCCTCCATGCACCTCCTGCAACAACAAAAGACGAACGGAGCTAGCTGTAATGCATAGCTTGTTAGCACGAAACACAAATCCATCGTTAAGAACAAACTTGTTCCAAGTTCTCCCTTCCTTACAATTCTGCAATACATCTTTAAATTCAGCATCATGCATATATTGATCTTTGATGGTCTCCAAACCAAATATTTTAAAGTCAAGTTGTGAAAGCATAGTATTATGACGAGACAATGCATCAGCCATAACATTTTCTTTACCCTTCTTGTGTTTAATGACATAAGGGAAAGTCTCAATGAATTCAACCCATTTAGCATGTCTACGGTTCAGTTTTGCTTGACTTTTAATGTGTTTCAATGATTCATGATCAGAATGTGATGAGGACATCAATACCATTGTTACACCCACAGCCACTGTTGCTATACATACTGGACCAATTACTAGAGCTCGCGCACGCCAATTGAATTATCAGGTACTTTCGTTTCTTGGTAATGATTCTAATGTTCATGAGAATATGATGCTGCCTAAATTGGATACATTTGTTTTGCTTAAAAATGAAGGGCCTAGCTTGGACAAGAAAGATGAACCTTGGAGTAAGATCAAGCATGGAGATGATGGCATGCGCAAGGGAATCAAGAATGGAGTTACAAATGATGATTTCAGGACTTTGAAGCCACCATAAGGAGTGCATGAAGCCTTGGACGAAATACACAAGATGCCACTTCATAAGTTTCGTCCAGAGGCTATTTTAGGTGTTGCGTCACCTTATTATTGGGCCAGGCCCATGTATTTTCGAAATACTTAAGTATAGGCTGTTTTTAGAGTCTGTATGTGTGGGGAAACAAGAGTTAGGGTTGGTTTCGGACCCCTCCTCCAAGGGCCACGAAATTCCCCCCTCTTCCTCCATATATACAACCCTTAGGGCATCGTTTAGACTTTGGGTTTTGTTTAGATGAAAAGTTTGCCATAGCTGCAACTTCGCATACTTCGTTTGTGTCCAACGACCAAACCAAGACGTCACAGAACCCCACCTTGATCAATAAAGCTTTCATCTTATATTCGCAATAACTAGATTGCAATCTCAGTTTCTTGCTTGTTCTTTGTTTTCCTGCAGGAAACATACCTTCGTGGTCAGGTTTATCGTGCTCCGGCGTGGTCAATAACCTCTCGGATTTGGTTTAGCGATTGCTAAGGCGTGACGTCCTCGCACGTTCGTAGTCGGATCGTCAAAGTCGACTTCCTCCAAAACGATAGCCACCATCTCATCGAAAGACGGGACACCTTTGCCCCTATCAAGTGGTATCAGATTTCCAGGTTGCTCAGTGAGATTTTATAGTTTTTCGTAGTTTAGATCGAGTCTGTTCTTCGTACCTATAGTCCACGAAAAAGCCAAAAAAAATAGGGTTAGTTCATCCTATCCGAACCAATCTGAGCCTTTGCATAATCTTTTCTGTATTTGCTTTGTTGAATTTGCTGTTAAATCGTCGTGTCAAGTTGCTGGTCTTCGCATCTAGTCCTTTAGAGTTTCGAGTTCTGTTCACAGGTTGTCACATCGCCGAAGCCATATATCACCACCGCATCATCATCATCGCTGCTGCCATATTCACCACCAATCCAAGTCCATATACGCCACCACATATCCGCCGCCATCACGCCAATCTGAGTCCACCTGCAACATATATCCGCCACCAGTCCGATTTCCACCAGATTCATCGCTGCCACTAGTTCGAGATTCCACCAGATTCATCTCCGCCACCAGTCCTAGTCCGAGTCCAGTAACTGTTGCATTGTTTTCGATTTCCGGATCACGCGATACTCCGAGTAGTGATAGAGTAGGACTCCCCAACTTTCGAGCCACCCGCAGAAGAAAAATAGTTCCAAACTCAAAAAAAACTAAGTCTGGAAAATTCTGGCTAGGCAGTTTTTAGGACATTTGTAGACTTTTTCAAAAAAAATTTGTTGCGGAGGAAAAAAAAGAGGAAAAAAAGTGAAAAAAAAGAAAAAAAAATATTCAGAGTGTGCTCCTCCCTTGTTTACGTGAAGCGTAGTGATTTTGTTAGTGTTCTAGGCTTGTGTCTCTAGTACGGTCTAGCCTAGGACCAGCACAGTACCGTCATTGAGCGTTTACTCAACTTTGCATCTCTGAATTGATTATTGCTGACCCTTTTTGCTACCATATTATAAGCCTTCCCGGCTCCACATACATCTACGTCGCGCGTTTGACTCTCCCTGGTAATCGCTCTATCCAAGATTTGAGAGTTTTGACTATGACGGTTGCCAATCACCGCTTGCTGCTGGGTAAGGACTGGTAAGAATTTGGTATTTGCTTGACGAATTTGTGATTGTCCACAATTTACTAGTAGTCTGTAGGATCATATTCTTGTGTGTTTCTATTGCTGCTAACCATGGCAGGAGCACAAGCCGATGAGACTGACTGGGAGAACAAGACGAACAAAGAGTTACATGATAAGTTTCAGTAAATGATGTGTGGACAGGTGAAAGATGTGCTAAATAGATTTGAAGAGGACATGGAGAAGATAGATCGCATTGAGAAGGCATTCGAAACAAAGCTCGATCACAAGTTTAATGAATTGCTCGCGCGTCTTCCACCGCCCGCTGCACCTGTCGCACCTCTACAACAACAACAACAACATCGTCTTCCAAATCAAGTGGGACGAGCACAATGCATTCCCATTGAGCCTGGTCAAACTTATGGTGCTGCTATACCTACTGTTGGTGCTTCTGTCACTCCTGCTGGTACTGCCGAGGTGGAAGACCATTACGAGGATGAGGTTGATCAAAATCAGAACTACGTGCAACCACCAGCACCAGCACCACCAGGTCGTCCTCATGCATATCATCGCAACGGTAGGGCTGCACCACCACCTGAGGTACAAGACCATCTCCCTAAACTAAAATTGAATATTCCACCATTTGAGGGTAGATATGTTCCTGATATATATCTTACTTGGGAGTTAGAAACTGAACAACGATTTACATGTTTACAATATCCTGAGGAGAGACATGTTCCTGCTGCTGTTTGTGCTTTCACTAGCTTTGCATGTGTTTGGTGGTCTGAACATTGTAGATTATATCCTATTCCAGCTACTTGGGCTGCTTTGAAAACTGCTATGCGTACTCGTTGGGTTCCACCATATTATCAACGTGAAGTACTTCAAAAATTGCAGCTTTAAGACAAGGAAAAAATTCTGTAGAAGAATATTATCAGGAATTACAAACTGGCATGATTAGATGTGGTATAGTTGAGGAGAATGAAGCTATGCTTGCACGTTTTATGGGTGGATTAAATAGGGAGATTCAGACCATTCTAGAGTATAAGGAGTATACTAATATCACTTGTTCATTCCATCTTGCTTGTAAAGCTGAACGTGAAGTGCAGGATCGACAAGCATTGGCGCGAACTAACTTTTCTGCAAGTCGATCTTCATTGTGGACACCACGTGCATCCTCTACTTCCACTCCACCAGCACCTCCATCAGGTGCCACCTCCAGCCGTGATACAAGAAAGCAGGCACAACCACCACTATCTGCCAAGAGCACAACTGCCGGACCTGCGCAGAGCTCTTCTTCTTCCATGGCATCAACAGGGCACACAAGTGATATTATTTGTCGTTGTTGTAAGGGAAGAGGACATTTTGCGAGAGAATGCCAATCTCAGTGCGTGATGGTTGCTACTGAGGATGGTGGGTATGAGTCCGCTAGTGACTATGATGAGGAGACTTTGGCTCTTATTACACATGAAGAACACGGTGGAGAGGATTCTGATCATGAGACACAATACATGGCTGCTGAAGATGCTGACTGGTATGAATGTTTAGTTGCTCAACGTGTTTTGAGTGTGCAGGTTACACAAGCTGAGAAAAATCAGAGGCATAATTTGTTCCATACAAAGGGCGTTGTGAAGGAACGTTCTGTTCGCGTCATCATAGATGGAGGGAGCTGCAATAACTTGGCTAGCATGGAGATGGTGGAGAAGCTATCTCTCACCACAAGACCACATCCACATCCATACTATATCCAATGGTTCAACAACAGCGGCAAGGTTAAGGTAACACGTACTGTTCATGTGCATTTTAGTATCTCTACATATGCTGATTATGTTGATTTTGATGTGGTACCCATGCAAGCATGTTCCTTATTACTTGGTAGACCATGGCAATTTGATAAAAATTCTGTACACCATGGTAGAAACAATCAGTATACTCTTGTTCATAAGGATAAAAATATTACTTTGCTTCCTATGACTCCTAAATCCATTTTGAAAGATGATATTAATAGAGCTAATAAAGCAAAACAGGAGAAAAATAAGAGTGAAAATCAGATTGTGGCAAAAGAAATTGAGAAACAAATGAAACCTAATAATAAACCATCTAGTGTTGCTTCTGAAATTAAATTGAAAAGTGCATGTTTACTTGCCACAAAATCAGATATTGATGATCTAGATTTCAGCAAATCTGTTTGCTATGCTTTTGTTTGCAAAGAGGCATTATTTTCATTCGAGGACGTGCCTTCCTCTTTGCCTCCTTCTGTCACTAACATTTTGCAGGAGTTTGCTGACGTCTTTCCAGAAGACGTGCCACCGGGATTACCACCTATTCGAAGGATTGAGCATCAAATTGACTTAATTCCCGGTGCATCATTACCCAACCGTGCACCATACTGTACCAATCCAGAGGAGACGAAGGAGATTATGCGTCAAGTACAAGAACTGCTCGACAAAGGTTATGTAAGGGCATATTTATCCCTAAGTGTTTTGGTGATTGATGACAACGCATTTGCGGACTAATCGTGTGCCTTGAGTATTCCAGAAACTTCATTGCTAGGCACAAGACGATTGGGTGCCCCTCGAAGGCTGATGAAGATGACGTCTTTTCTATGTTTCTTTTTGGTGGATTTGAGTCGTAGGAAAGCCGTACTATTAAGAGGGGGTCCGCACTGGAAAGGTTTGGGTGGAATCATCACGTACACGTCTCCTTCTTGTCCCCTCCTTTTTTTTTCCTTGGAGCTTCCTCCGTTTTCTTGCCTCCCTTGTCTGGCTGCTGTGGTTGGTCGCGGTAGTATTGCTGCCAGGAAAACGGTAGTACCGTAGGCATCCACGGTAGTACCGCGCTGTGGCGCGGTAGTACCGCAGGTTCCCACGGTAGTACCGCTCCCTTGGAGCCGCACTACCGCTGCCCACCAGGCTAGTGCCGCCCCTTTGTGGTAGTAGGGGCGGATGTAATTTTTTACATCCGCATCTACCGCGGTAGTACCTTTTCGCCGAGCGGTAGTACCGCGCTATGCAGTCAGGAAGTAGTACCTCCCCTCGGTGGTACTACTGTGTCGGGTTTTTGCTACTTCCGTTTCTTTGCGGAAGTAGGCACGGAAGTTCCCTTCCCCCTGGCTGGGGGTTTTTCCTTGCGGTAGTACCACATGGGGGGCGCGGTAGTACCGCGCGTGCGGAAGTACCACCCCCTGCTCCTGCGCGTCTGTTTATCTTTTCTGTCGCTAGGGTTGCGGCAGTACCGTGGGTCGGTACGGTAGTACCGCACAGCCGTGCGGTAGTACCGCTTGGTTGCAAGCAGTAGTACCGCGCGGCCTTGCGGTAGTACCACGCGGCCTTGCGGTAGTACCGCTGGCCAGGCGCGGTAGTACCACTGGCCGCGGGCTGGTTGGTGGGTAACGGTTGGGTCCTTTTCCCACACTATATAAGGGGTCCCCTTCTTCCCCATTGACTCACCTCTTCCACCCCTAAGCTCCATTATTGCTCTAAGCTCCATTTTCGCCCGATCTCACTCCCTAGCCAACCAAACTTGTTGATTTGCTCGGGAGTGGTTGAGAAGACCTCAATCTACACTTCCACCAAGAGATATTTGATTCCCCCCATTAATCCCTTGCGGATCTTGTTACTCTTGGGTGTTTGAGCATCCTAGATGGTTGAGGTCACCGCGAAGCCATAGTTCATTGTGGTGAAGCTTCGTGGTGTCGTTGGGAGCCTCCAATTGAGTTGTGGAGATTGCCCCAACCTAGTTTGTAAAGGTTCGGTCGCCGCCTCCAAGGGAACCAATAATGGAATCACGGCATCTCGCATTGTGTGAGGGCGTGAGGAGAATACGGTGGCCCTAGTGGCTTCTTGGGGAGCATTGTGCCTCCACACTGCTCCAACATACTTCCTCTCAAAGGGAAGGAACTTCGGCAACACATCCTCTTCTCCATCGTCTCCACTCTTGGTTATCCCGTGCCTTTACTTGTGCAAGCTTATTTGTTTCATATATCTTGCTTGCTTGTGTTCCTCTCCTTGTTGCATCATATAGGTTGCTCACCCAGTTGCATATGTAGACAACCTACTTTGATGCAAAGTTTAAATTGTTAAAGAAAAGCTAAAAATTGTTAGTTGCCTATTCACCCCCCTCTAGTCAACCATATCGATCCTTTCAATTGGTATCAGAGCCTCGTCTCTTTATTAAGGACTTTACCGTCCAAAGAGTATGGTTGATATCGTAGACGGTGTGGAGGAACACTCCAGTGTGAATCCGACCTCATCTACGGGCGATGGGGGAACCTCGGTCTCTCGTGAGGAGTTCAATGTGGCCTTGGAGACATTGAAAACCTCCATGACGACCGAAGTTGAAAGCATGTTTACTAAATTTCTTGAGGGGCTTAAACTATCCACCGCACCGTTGAAAGTGGGTGACCCCACCGACAAGGTGACGGACGCTATCCCCGACAAAGGGGAAGCTAGTAGTGAAAAGGCTCCTTCTTCTAGTGGTAAAAATGGCACCAGCATCTTGCTCATGTGGAACCACCACTTGTTTATGGTGGACCGGTTCCTTCCACTCATTTGAATCATGCCAGTCCTCCCCCTAAGATTGTGAAAAATGAGGACTTTGATTCTTGGGTTTACCGCTTTAAACGTCATTTAAATCATGTGAACACTAACCTTTGGAGAATCATTGAAGAAGGTTTCTATCCGCATGATCCAAGCAACTTCACTCCTCGAGAAGCCGCGGACAATCAATTCAATGAGAATGCTCTCTTCATCATTCAAGATGTAATTCCACCCGAAGACCTACCTCATCTTCGTCCCTTCGCCTTGGCCAAAGATGCATGGCATTGTGTTGTCTCTCTCTAACGGGGAAGCGCAAGCATTCAACGCTCCAACTATGAAGTGGTGCAAGATGAGGCCGATGAGTTTGCAATGAAAGAAGATGAAGAACCTCGTGAGCTTTATCAGAGAGTAACCAAACTCGCGGTCTCACTACGAGATCACGGGAGCAAGGACACGGATGACAATTGGATCAAGCAAAAATTCATCAAGGCAATGATGCCCTATCACAAGGCCATGTCCTCTGTCATTTGTCAAAGACCGGACTTCCACACTTTGACCTCAAGCGAAGTGTTGGATGAGTTTGTGGCCATGAACATTTTCGACAAGACCGCAGACAATGCAGTGCTTCGTTCTCAAAGGGCAAAGAAGCCTAACCTTGCATTAAAGGCCAAGCTCACCGTTGAAGAAGAAGAGGAAGATGAGGAGAGCATCCCCGAAGATACGAAGTATGCGTATCATGAACACATGGCACTTGCTTCAAGGCAATTTTGGAGCAAGAAAAACTCGAGGCCAAACTTTAGCAAAAACAACTCAAGTGGCACGAAGAGCAAGCAACGTGTAAGGACTTGCTACAATTGTGGCAACGTGAGTCATTTTGTTGCGTAGTGCCCGTATGAGAAGAGGGAAGACAATGGTGGCAAGCTCATCTAAAAGGACAAGGCCAAGTCGTTCCCCAACAAGAGCAACTTCACCAAGAGGACTCCTCCCAAGGCATTGGTTGTACAAGAAGAGTACAATGAGGATGATGACGATGATGAAAGTGATGAGTCGGTTGCCATGGCCTCCGTTGCCATTGCGACGACTCCACGGGTGTCTCTCTTCGACTCACCCAATGAGAGCATCACCGCCAAGTGCCTCATGGCTAAAGCCAGCAACAAGGTAACCTCCAACATCAAAACTACCATCATTAATCATCCTTCTCCGACGGATAACATTAATGAACTTGAGGAAGCTAATGTGGAGGCTAATGAGTTTGAGGCCTTTATGGGCAAACTCAAGGGAAAATCCAAGAAGAACTTTGTTGCTCTCTTGGAACAACTTGGTGAAGCCAATGACATGATCGAGGCTCACGAAAACACCATCACTAAGATGGAAGGGCATAGTCGTGACTATGCCGATGAGATTTCGGATCTTTCCAATGCTCTGGAGGAAGAGCGTGGTCTTCGTTTGTCTCTTGAGGAGTCACACAACGTTGATCATGCTAAGTTAAAGAAATATTATGATCATGTTATCATTGTTTCTCATGTGCTAAACTCCGAGAAGGCCGAACTTTAGGTTGATTTTGCTAGACTCAAAGAGGAATTTGATCTACTTGACAAGGCTCACAAGGTCTTGAAGGGTGCTGATGCTAGCCTCATGATCAACTTCAAGTAAAGCTAACCAAGGAAAAATCCACTTTCCCTCGTATGATGTTAATTGATAATGCAAATGCTACTAACCCATGTTGTGAGCATGTGCATCTCGTTGAGGAGAACGCTAAGCTAAAGGGGCAACTTGAGAGAGGTCTTGCAACTTGCATACAAGGCAAGAAGAACCTCAACGATCTCTTGATCAACCAAAAGGGAGTTGTGGCCAAGGAAGGGGTTGGGTACGTGCCCGACTCCAAGAACAAGAAGAAGAATGACAAGACCAAACGACCTCCCCCTCTCATGCAAACCTTTGCAAAGGAGGGAGAGAGTGCCTCCGAGGAGAAGAAGAAGAACAATGCAAAGGGTGGCAATGTCAAGAAGGGCAATGCCACCCCTCCCAACAAAGTCGGCGATTTTAATCCTTCTTATGTGTTATGCCGTGCTAGTGATGGGCATGTTTATGCCAAATTTGTTGGTTCTCTTCATGAATACATTGAATGGTCTATTTGGGTTCCAAAGACCCTTGTTACTAACATCAAAGGACCCATTACAAAATGGGTACCTAAAACCAAGCATTGATCTCTTGTAGGTGTTTGCTTCCGGTGGGGGATCATGGTTGCTCGATAGCGGAGCTACAAATCATATGACTGGAAGCAAGGACTTGGTGGTGGATGTGCACAAGGTTCCATCTATGCCCACCAATGTCGAGTGGGGTGACGCCTCATCTTCTAAGGTATTGGGACTTGGCAAGGTGGTCATCTCTCATGATCTCACGATCGAGAAGGTCATGCTTATTGAGTCCCTTGCATACAATTTACTTTCCGTTCGTCAACTTGCAACCATGGGCTTTGCCACTTTCTTTGATATCGATACCGTGGCCCACTTGTCGAGCAAGACTCTTAAAGTAGCCTTTGTTGGGCATGTCGAGAATGGTCTATATGTGATTAACTTTTCGGAGCGACCCACTAAGACCGCGACGTGCCTAATGGCTAAAGCTGATGTGGGATGGCTTTGGCATCACCGTTTAGCCCACGTCAATATGAGATCTTTGCAAAGTCTCCTCAAGGGGGACCATGTCCGTGGACTAACGAATGTTAGTTTTGCTAAAGATCGTGCTTGCAGTGCTTGTATCAAAGGAAAGATACATGAGAAGGCTCACCCTCCCACGACTATCATTTATTCAAAGAGGCCTTTGGAGCTCCTGCACATGGATCTCTTTGGGCCTCCATCCTTCGATAGTCTTGGAGGTAGGAAGTATTGCTTGGTGATTGTAGATGACTACTCAAGGTACACATGGGTGTATTTCTTCAAGAGGAAGAGCGAGACCCAACAAACCGTCATTGACTTTCAAAATGAACCACAACGTCAATACAATGCAAAGATCTTGACAATAAGAAGTGACAATGGCACCGAGTTCAAGAACTACACCTTGGATGAGTTTCTTAGTGATGAGGGGATCAAGCATCAATATTCCGCACCTTACACCCCTCAACAAAACGGTGTTGCGGAGAGGAAGAACCGGATGTTGATGGATGCGGCAAGGACCATGATGGCGGAGTTCAAGTCTCCGTACAACTTTTGGACCGAAGCCATCAACACCGCGTGTCATGCTTCCAATCGGCTCTACCTCCGCAAGGGCTTGAACAAGACTCCATATGAGATAATCAACGGTAACAAGCCCAACCTCAAGTACTTCCGGTTGTTCGGGTGTAAGTGTTGCATTCTCAAGAAAGGTGTTCGGTTGTTTAAATTTGAAGCTAGAGCTTATGAGGGCATATTTGTTGGTTATGATACAAACTCTCATTCTTACCGTGTCCTCAATAAATCCACGGGACTTATTCAGGAGACGTGTAACGTGGAATTTGATGAGAATAACGGCTCCCAAGTGGAGCAAAGTGGCACTTGTGATGTAGGTGATGAAATTCCTCCCGAAGCCATAAGAAGAATGTGTGTTGGCTTTATCCTACCCATTGAGGAACCCCTTGTGGCCGAAGGAGAAGGACAAAGCTCCACTCAAGCGGAGCCATCACCAACCCAAGGCCCACACGCTTCCAAAGAACAACATGAAGGCCCTCATCCTCAAGAACATGACCAAGGGCAAGATCACGCTCAAGACGGTGTTGACACATCTAGTGATTCCCAAGGTCAAGTTCTCTCCTCCGAGCAAGTTCAAGAACAAGAACAAGCTCAAGACGACGCTCAAGATGATCAAGTGACCCCTCCTCGTCTCACCCCCGAGGAGGAATTAGAGCGTCGTGCCGCAAAGGTTGCTTCCAAGCTCTCCACCAAGGATCATCTCATGACGAATGTGCTTGGAAGCTTACGAAAGGGGGTAAGCACTCGTAGAAAATTAGCAAATTATTGTGAGCATCACGCGTTTGTCTCTTGTGTGGAACCCCACAATGTCTATGAGGTGCTAGAAGATCCGGATTGGCTCAATGCCATGCATGAAGAACTCAACAACTTCGAGCGCAACAAAGTATGGAGATTGGTGCCAAGACCGACGGGGAACCACAATGTCACTGGAACCAAGTGGATATTTAATAACAAGCAAGATGCCCATGGGATTATCATTCGCAACAAGGCTCGTTTGGTAGCACAAGGCTACTCCCAAGTCGAGGGTATCGACTATGGTGAAACCTTCGCTCCCGTTGCTCGTCTTGAATCTATTCGCATGTTGATTGCCTATGCTTCTCATCATAACTTTAATTTACAACAAATGGATGTGAAGAGTGCTTTTCTTAATGGTCCCATTAATGAATTGGTTTATGTCAAGCAACCCCCCAGGTTCGAGGATCCCTACTTTCCCGATCATGTGTATCAACTCGATAAGGCACTCTATGGCCTTAAACAAGCCCCACGTGCGTGGTATGACCACCTTACCGAGTTGTTACAAGATAGTGGTTTAGAAGTTGGGCTAATCGACCCCACTCTTTTTACTAAGAAGGTCAAAGGGGAGTTGTTTGTGTGCCAATTATATGTTGATGATATTATCTTTGGTTCCCCTAACAAAGCTTTCAATGAGGAATTTGCCGCTCTCATGACCTCAAAGTTCGAGATGTCTTCCATGGGAGAGTTGAAGTTCTTTCTAGGGTTCGAAGTGAAGAAAAGAAGAGAAGGAAACTTCATCAATCAAGCCAAATATACTCAAGACATGCTCAAAAGATTCAAGCTAAGTGATGTCAAGCCGGCTTCCACTCCCATGCCCACCAATGCCAACTTGACATAGATCCCAATGGTAAAGCGGTGGATCAAAAGGTATATCGCTCCATGATAGGTTCCTTGCTTTACCTTTGTGCATCTAGACCGGATATCATGTTGAGTGTGGGAATTTGTGCACATTTTCAAGATGCACCTAAGGAAAGTCACTATGTGGCGGTCAAACGAATCTTTCGATATTTGGCTCATACCCCAAACTTTGGCCTATGGTACCCAAGAGGAGCAAACTTCAAGCTTGTAGGGTATTCAGATTCTGATTGGGCGGGAGACAAAGTGGATAGGAAGTCCACTTCCGGAGGGTGCCAATTTATTGGTTGCTCTTTGGTGAGTTAGTCTTCCAAAAAGCAAAGTTGTTTGTCTCTCTCGTCCACCGAAGCGGAGTATGTGGCGGCCGGTAGTTGTTGTGCACAACTCTTATGGATGAGGCAAACTTTAAAGGATTACAGTGTCATTTGTGACAAAGTGCCTCTTTGGTGTGACAATGAAAGTGCCATCAAGATCTCTCTCAACCCGATGCAACACTTCAAGATGAAGCATATTGAGATTCGGTATCACTTCATCTGGGATCACATTAGGCGAGGAGAGATCGAGCTCAACTATGTCAACACTCATGATAACCTTGCAGATATCTTCACGAAGCCCTTGGATGAAGCAAGATTTCGCGAGTTAAGGCATGAGCTAAATATCATTGATTCGAGCAATGTTGCTTGAACCCTTGCACACCCCACCATACTCAACGTGTTGTCCTGTTTAGATGTAGGCATGGACATAGGGGGAGTGATGTTCTCTCAATGAACTCTCCCTCCCCCCATTATGCATAAATCGATCAAGTCTTTCACATTAGCCAAGTTTTATGGTACTTGTGCTTCAAAGATGAGTTTTGGTCATGGACCCAAGGATAATTCTTCGCGGTGCCATACCAATTGACTCAAACATAGGTGGCTACAGCCACCGCCCTCTCTTTGGAGAGGTGGTGTCTCGTGGTTGTTTCGTTTGTCGTGTGCCTTTCTGGCTTTGTGTGTTGCGTGGTCTTGTGGTGTCGTGTTGGCTCGGAGTGTTTGTGCAAAGACCCAGTTTTTCGTGTGCTCGAAACGTGCATCTTCTTGAGCTCACGGTACTACCGCGGCTGGCCCCGGTACTACCGCTTTGGGAGGCACGGTACTACTGCGCCACAACACGGTACTACCGCTCAGGTGCGGTACTTCGGAAGTACTGCGCCGGGCGGTACTACCGCGTTGGGGCATGGTACTACCGCGCCGTCGAGGGAGCGTGGTGGTTATGACTTGGGCAGGGGAGTTCCAACTCCCCATACCCATTCATTTGTCTCTCTCCCCACGTCTCTCTCTCTCGCTCAAGAACGGCGTCGGTGGCCCTCGCCGGATCTCCGTCTCCGGCCACTCTCCTCGGATTCTGACCGGTGGGATCGTTCCCCACCACTTCCTCTTGCCATGGACCAAGGTTTTTCCCCAAATCCCTCTTTTTCTTGGCTGTTCTCTTGCTTCTAGGTTTTTGGGGAGAAACTTGTTGTTCTTGAGATTCTAGGCCAAATCTATGCAAGAGTAGGATGCAGGAGAGTCGTGATGCGTAGGAATCATACTTGATATGCTGTCTTGTGGTAGCTTTGTCCAACCGTAGTACCGCCGTGGTTTCGCGGGCTTTTCTCAGATTTGAACTTGTTCAGATCTAACGCGGTGCGGTACTACCGCTCGTCAGGTGCAGTACTACCGTGCTAGCTCGTGCGGTACTACCGCTCAGCAGACGCGGTACTACCGCACTAGCCGAGGCGCTAAGGTCGTACTACCGCTCCTAGACCCGGTACTACCGTGACCTTGCACGGTACTACCGCATCTAAGAGCAGTACTACTATCTTAGCTTCGCAGCACTTGGCAGTACTACCGTAGGGATCAAATCTCTCTCTAGGCATTTATCATGTGTGCTTTCTGCTTGTTTCTCTTGCTTTGTTGTGGTCTTTGCATTAATCCCTCTTGGTTGTTGTGGGTGTTTTGCGTTTTTGTGTCTCAGGTGGTGGCTCTCGCCGTTCCAATCCCAGTCGTGACACTCGCTCCAAGCGTCTGCGCAACCCCCAAGATGAAGCCCCAGAGGGCTCCAATGCCCCCAAGCGCAATGTCAAGACCACTGCCAGCAAGAAAAAGGAACCTGCTAAGGACATGGACGAGATTTCTGTCTCTGAGTATGTCGAACGCCGGAGGATCAATCCCTATGTGACTCCTCGGGCTGTGCTCAGAGGCACCGAGAATGTTGCCGAGGACCGTGTTGCTAGGTCCACCACTCCTTCTTCTGAGCCGTCATGGGCCAAGAAGCTAAAGGAAAAGATGAAGACTCTCTTCTGCATGCAGGCAAAGGGACAGTACTGGGCTCACGTGGCAGACAAGGAGAGTCGCCGCCGTGACAAGAAGGTTATGAGGCTCTTTGGAGAGGATGTGTCTGTTGGGTCTGAGGATGTCAAAGCAGGGATACAAGTGGACCAGTTCAGAGGATGACTTCGAGGAGACTATCCCCGCCGCTAAGTCTGACGAGGAGCAGTGGGACGACTTCTTTGCCTGAGCCACCCCGTGTGTGTAGGTGTCCTCTCTGCCTTTTTGGCGTCTCGATGCCAAAGGGGGAGAGAGTGTAAGGATTTGCGTTGTGTCGTGCTTGGTGCGTTTATTTGCTTTGTCTTTTGGACCTCGTTTGTGCTTGTTTGCTCTTGTTTGGTTTGTGCTTTCAAGACCTTTCCTCATATGGTGTAAGACATATGCACTTTATCTATCGTAGTTAACTTATGTGTGTGCTATCTTGTCTAGTGATAGATATGCCTTGTCTCTATAATATAGGGGGAGCTTTGATCCTAGTATTCGTGTGCCGTGCAGTCCAAAGCACTCTTCTAGGTGGCACACATCTAGGGGGAGCCCGTCTATATTCTAGAGAGGAGGGGCTTGCATTTACTTAATTTTATTTTCCTTGTGCAAATCCCATATTGTCATCAATCCACCAAAAAGGGGGAGATTGTAAGGGCATATTTATCCCTAAGTGTTTTGGTGAATGATGACAACGCATTTGCGGACTAATCGTGTGCCTTGAGTATTCCAGACACTTCATTGCTAGGCACAAGACGATTGGGTGCCCCTCGAAGACTGATGAAGACGGCGTCTTTTCTACGTTTCTTTTTGGTGGATTTGAGTCGTAGGAAAGCCGTACTATTAAGAGGGGGTCCACGTTGGAAAGGTTTGGGTGGAATCATCACGTACACGTCTCCTTGTCCCCTCCTTTTTTTTCCTTGGAGCTTTCTCCGTTTTCTTGCCTCCCTTGTCTGGCTGCTGTGGTTGGTCGCGGTAGTACTGCTCCCAGGAAAACGGTAGTACCGTAGGCATCCGCGGTAGTACCGTGCTGTGCCGCGGTAGTACCGCAGGTGCCCACGGTAGTACCGCTCCCCTGGAGCCGCACTACCGCTGCCCACCAGGATAGTGCCGCCCCTTTGCGGTAGTAGGGGCGGATGTAATTTTTTACATCCGCACCTACCGCGGTAGTACCATTTTCGCCAAGCGGTAGTACCACGCTATGCAGTTAGGAAGTAGTATCGCCCCTCGGCGGTACTACTGTGTCGGGTTTTTGCTACTTCCGTTTCTTTGCGGAAGTAGGCACGGAAGTTCCCTTCCCCCTGGCTGGGGGTTTTTGCCTTGCGGTAGTACCGCATGGGGGGCGCGGTAGTACCGCGCGTGCGGAAGTACCGCCCCCAGCTCCTGCGCGTCTGTTTATCTTTTCTATCGCTGGGGTTGTGGCAATACCGTGGGTCGGTACGGTAGTACCGCACAGCCGTGCGGTAGTACCGCTGGCCAGGAGTGGTAGTACCGCTGGCCGCGGGCTGGTTGTTGGGTAATGGTTGGATCCTTTTCCCACACTATATAAGGGGTCCCCTTCTTCCCCGTTGACTCACCTCTTCCACCCCTAAGCTCCATTATTGCTCTAAGCTCCATTTTCGCCCGATCTCACTCCCTAGCCGACCAAACTTGTTGATTTGCTCGGGAGTGGTTGAGAAGGCCTCGATCTACACTTCCACCAAGAGATATTTGATTCCCCCCACTAATCCCTTGCGGATCTTGTTACTCTTGGGTGTTTGAGCATCCTAGACGGTTGAGGTCACCGTGAAGCCATAGTCCATTGTGGTGAAGCTTCGTGGTGTCGTTGGGAGCGTACAATTGAGTTGTGGAGATTGCCCCAACCTAGTTTGTAAAGGTTCGGTCGCCGCCTCCAAGGGAACCAATAGTGTAATCACGGCATCTCACATTGTGTGAGGGCGTGAGGAGAATACGGTGGCCCTAGTGGCTTCTTGGGGAGCATTGTGCCTCCACACCGCTCCAACGGAGACATACTTCCTCTCAAAGGGAAGGAACTTCGGCAACACATCCTCGTCTCCACCTTCTCCACTCTTGGTTATCTTGTTCCTTTACTTGTGCAAGCTTATTTGTTTCATATATCTTGCTTGCTTGTGTTCCTATCCTTGTTGCATCATATAGGTTGCTCACCTAGTTGCATATCTAGACAACCTACATTTGATGCAAAGTTTAAATTGTTAAAGAAAAGCTAAAAATTGTTAGTTTCCTATTCACCCCCCCTCTAGTCAACCATATCGATCCTTTCAGGTTATATACGCGAATCCCTTAGTCCTTGTGCTGTTCCTATCATTTTAGTGCCGAAAAAGGATGGTACGTCGCGTATGTGCGTTGATTGTAGAGGCATCAATAATATTACTATTCGTTATCGTCATCCTATTCCTAGGCTAGATGATATGCTTGATGAATTGAGTGGCTCTACAATATTCTCCAAAGTTGATTTGCATAGTGGATACCATCAAATTCGTATGAAATTGGGAGATGAATGGAAAACAAAATTTAAAACTAAGTTTGGATTATATGAGTGGTTAGTCATGCCTTTTGGGTTAACTAATGCACCTAGTACTTTCATGAGGTTAATGAACGAAGTTTTACATGCTTTCGTTGGACGATTTGTGGAAGTTTACTTTGATGACATATTGATTTATAGCAAATCTTTGGAGGAACATTTGCAACATTTACGTGTTGTTTTTATTGCTCTACGTGATGCACGTTTGTTTGGTAACCTTGGAAAGTGCACCTTTTGCACAGACCGAGTATCTTTTCTTGGCTATGTTGTTACTCCATAGGGTATTGAAGTTGATAAAGCTAAGATTGAAGCTATTGAGAGTTGGCCGCAGCCCAAAACGGTCACACAAGTGAGGAGTTTCATTAGCCTCGCTGGTTTCTATAGGCGTTTTGTGAGAGATTTCAGCACCATTGCTGCACCTCTCAACGAGCTTACAAAGAAGGATGTGCCTTTTGTTTGGGGTACCGCACAGGAAGAAGCCTTCACGGTATTGAAAGATAAGTTGACACATGCTCCTTTACTCCAACTTCCAGATTTTAATAAGACTTTTGAGCTTGAATGTGATGCTAGTGGAATTGGATTAGGAGGTGTGTTATTACAAGATGGCAAACATGTTTCATACTTTTCTGAAAAATTGAGTGGGCCTAGTCTGAACTATTATACTTAAGATAAAGAAGTATATGCTCTTGTTCGGACCTTTGAAACTTGGCAACCGAACAAGAGCATATAATTCTTTATCATAAGTAGAATAGTTCAGACTAGGCCCACTCAATTTTTCAGAAAAGTATGCAACAGGTTTGCCATCTTGTAATAACACACCTCCTAATCCAATTCCACTAGCATCACATTCAAGCTCAAAGGTCTTATTGAAATCAGGAAGTTGGAGTGAAGGAGCATGTGTCAACTTATCTTTCAATACCGTGAAGGCTTCTTCCTGTGCGGTACCCCAAACAAAAGGCACATCTTTCTTTGTAAGCTCGTTGAGAGGTGCAGCAACGGTGCTTAAATCTCTCACAAAACGCCTATAGAAACCAGCGAGGCCAAGGAACTCCTCACTTGTGTGACCGTTTTGGGCTGCGGCCAACTCTCAATAGCTACAATCTTGGCTTTATCAACTTCAATTCCCTGTGGAGTAACAACATAGCCAAGAAAAGATACTCGGTCGGTGCAAAAGGTGCACTTTCCAAGGTTACCAAACAAACATGCATCACGTAGAGCAATAAAAACAACACGTAAATGTTCCTCCAAAGATTTTCTATAAATCAATATGTCATCAAAGTAAACTACCACAAATCGTCCGATGAAAGCATGTAAAAGTTCGTTCATTAACCTCATGAAAGTACTAGGTGCATTAGTTAACCCAAAAGGCATGACTAACCACTCATATAATCCAAATTTAGTTTTAAATTCTATTTATTATTCATCTCCTAATTTCATACGAATTTGATGGTATCCACTACGCAAATCATCTTTGTAGAATATTGTAGAGCCACTCAATTCATCAAGCATATCATCTAGCCTAGGAATAGGATGACGATAACAAATAGTAAAATTATTAATGCCTCTACAATCAACGCACATACGCGGCGTACCATCCTTTTTCGGCACTAAAATGATAGGAACAACACAAGGACTAAGGGATTCGTGTATATAACCTTTGTCGAGCAGTTCTTGTACTTGACGCATAATCTCCTTCGTCTCCTCTGGATTGGTATGGTATGGTGCACGGTTGGGTAATGATGCACCGGGAATTAAGTCAATTTGATGCTCAATCCCTCGAATAGGTGGTAATCCCGGTGGCACGTCTTGTGGAAAGACGTCAGCGAACTCCTGCAAAATGTTACTGACAATAGGAGGCAAAGAGGAAGGCACGTCCTCGAATGAAAATAATGCCTCTTTGCACACAAAAGCATAGTAAACAGATTTGCTAAAATCTAGATCATCAATATCAGATTTGGTGGCAAGTAAACATGCACTTTTCAATGTAATTTCAGAAGCAACACTAGATTGTTTATTATTAAGCTGCATTTGTTGCTCAAATTCTTTTGCCACAATCTGATTTTCACTCTTATTTTTCTCATGTTTTTCTTTATTAGCTCCATTAGTATCATCTTTCAAAATGGAATCAAGAGTCATAGGAAGCAAAGTAATATTTTTATCCTGATGAACAAGAGTATACTGATTGTTTCTACCATGGTGTATAGAATTTTTATCAAATTGCCATGGTCTACCAAGTAATAAGGAACATGCTTGAATAGGTACCACATCACAATCAACATAATCAGCATATGTAGAGATACTAAAATGCACACGAACAGTACGTGTCACCTTAACCTTGCCGCTGTTGTTGAACCATTGGAAGTAGTATGGATGTGGATGTGGTCTTGTGGTGAGAGATAGCTTCTCCACCATCTCCATGCTAGCCAAGTTATTGCAGCTCCCTCCATCTATGATGATGCGAACAGAACGTTCCTTCACAACTCCCTTTGTATGGAACAAATTATGCCTCTGATTTTGCTCAGCTTGTGTAACATCCACACTCAAAACACGTTGAGCAACTAAACATTCAAACCTGTCAGCATCTTCAGCAGCCATGTATTGCTTCTCATGATCAGAATCATCTTCACCATGTTCTTCACATGTAATAAGAGCCAAAGTCTCCTCATCATAGTCACTAGCGGACTCATACCCACCATCCTCAGTAGCAATCATCACACGCTGAGATTGGCATTCTCTCGCAAAATGTCCTCTTCCCTTACAACGACGACAAATAATATCACTTGTGTGCCCTGTTGATGCCATGGAAGAAGAAGAGCTCTGCGCAGGTCCAGCAGGTGTGCTCTTGGCAGATAGTGGTGGTTGTGCCTGCTTTCTTGTATCACGGCTGGAGGTGGCACCTGATGGAGGTGCTGGTGTAGTGGAAGTAGAGGATGCACGTGGTATCCATGATGAAGATCGACCAGCAGAAAAGTTAGTTCGCGCCAATGCATGTCGATCCTGCACTTCACGTTCAGCTTTACAAGCAAGATGGAATAAAAGAGTGATATTAGTATACTCCTTATACTCTAGAATGGTCTGAATCTCTGATGCGGAGCATCCCACGACCATCCACATGGACGCCACCTCAACTATCGAAGCTCCAAGTGGACCAATGACAAGGGCTAGGGCACGTGCTATTCAATCCGAGGTGACATCACTCCTACTTGAGTTTTCCCCCTCTTCAAGTGAAACATGGCTACTGCCTAAGTTCAAGATACTATGTGTCATCAGGTACAACGCTGAAGACTCGGAGCTGAGGACTGTATAAGAAGAGACAGGCGTCAACACTCTGGACAACCCGGAACTTCCGGCCAGAGCCCGGAACTTCTGGCTCTCGGACCTTCCGGCTGACCCGGAGCTTCCGGCCGCCGATGACTTCGACCAGCCTAGGCGGGCCAACTCTCGGGTTAGCCCGGATCCCGTCCCGGACCTTCCAGCGTCCGGAACCTCGGGCCTGCCCAGACCTTCCGGCCCCCGGATGCCAACACATCTCCACCGTGCCAACTCTCTGGTTAGGCCGGACCCTCCCCGGAACCTCCGGCGCCCGGAACTTCCGGCCTAGCCCGGAACTTCCAGCCCTGCCTGCGCGCAGCAACTTGGGCCGAGGCTCGTGTACCCTTTCGTCACCTAGACTATATATACTCTATCCCGTACAACTTTCTAGGGTTAGCGTTGGTTTAGCTCATACTCAGAGATAGAGCTTCGCTCATCCATATCATATCAACACCACGAGAGACACCACGGCCCCTCTACGGAGAAGATCCACCTTGGGTTCAAGACCCCTTTACGGGAAGATCCCCTTGTGGATTCAAGACCTCCTCACGGAGAAGAACCGGCTACCCTTTTGTATTGTCCTTAGTTGTCCGTGGATTCGTGTATCGTTCTATGTACCCGAGGATCTAGCACATGTGTGACTTGTTCTTGTTAGTTTGAGTGTTCCTCTTGTGTTTCCCCCGTTTTTCCTCGTTCCCCTCTTCATGTTCATCGTGTTCTTCGCGGGATCCGCTCCTTTCGTGAAAGATCGGGCCACTAGGGTTCTACCCTACATCATCTTGGTATCAGAGCCACGTTGATCACGATTTCGGAGCCTCCCCGTTGTGTTTCTAGCCTAATTTTGTTGTTTTTCGTCCTTATCCAAAAATCCCCACCAAAAATAGCCCCAATTTTTTTTGTGATTTGTTCGTGTGTTGAGATTTTGTTGGTTTTGATCCGTGAAGTTTGTGTGTGGCTCGTAGATCTAGCCTCCCCACCTTATTTTCTTCCAATTTCTTCTTTTTCCCCTTCGGATTTGGGCTTTTCCCCAAGTTTTTCCGCCCAAATCCAAGATCCCCAAGTCTCTGTTCTTGGCAGAATCCCGACCACCGGAACTTCCGGTCCAGCCCGGACATTCCGGCCCCC